>NC_079165.1:33387481-33629981 GCF_947568905.1 Ostrea edulis | reverse complement strand
ATAAGAAAAATCATTAGAAATCTTATGAACAATCACTGGGCCAGAAAAGTTTACATTCACATGAAAGCTTCCTGACATAGTCCACATTCCAATTTTGAAAAAATCATGGCCCCCGGGAGTAGGTTGGGGCCACAATAGGGATCAAAGTTTTACATGCAAATATATAAGAAAAATCTTTAAATATGAACCAAGGTGAGCGATGTTGCCCATGGGCCTCTTGTCTTTCTTTGAACTTTTAGATGTACCAGTAACTAATTTTTGCTTCATGTTTGGATTTTCCACTTTTATAAACTTCCAAGTGTTGGAAAGCTGTTATAATTAAGAAAACGAAAATCATTGTATTCAGTGGGGTTATATCACTAGAACAATACTTTTGATAATAAAGTGTAACACAATGACTGTTTATGGCTCAGACTATGAATGCATTTCTCGTTTTGCAGTAATCTCTTTGATTTGTTTTTTCACGCCCCTGTAACTGGAAATTCGGGGGCATATAGTTTTTGTTTGTCTACATGTCTGCGAAAACTTTAACCTTAGCCATAACATTTAAATGGATTGTGATAGGGCTTTGATATTTCATTTGTGTATTCCTTGTGACAAAATCTTTCATCTGGTACCAAAATGTTTGACCCCATGACCTTGACCTTGGAGTTTGACCTACTTTTGAAAATTTTAATCTAGGCCATAAGTCTTGAATGGTTAGTGATAGGGCATTCATATTTCCAATGTATATTCCATGTAACAAGACCTTTCTTTGGGTACCAGAATGACTCTGCTGCCATATGGGGGATCAGTGTTTCACAAATGTATCTTGTTTTTCATGTACATTTAAGCATTTGCTTCTATTTTGTAAGTTAGAAGGATCTGTTCTTTTGCAATATTTCATACAAAGATTTGGAATACCCACAATTAAACATGCATTGAGTTTAAATTATATATTCACAGATGATAAGATGACATCTTGACTCCTCCATTTTGGTGCTTCAGTTGTAACTTGTCTTTTAAAACAGAGCCTGTGCAGGAGGTGATTATGGAT
The DNA here is from genome assembly GCF_947568905.1 of Ostrea edulis. Classification (NCBI taxonomy): domain Eukaryota; kingdom Metazoa; phylum Mollusca; class Bivalvia; order Ostreida; family Ostreidae; genus Ostrea; species Ostrea edulis. The sequence continues at coordinate 33,628,945 of NC_079165.1, read as the reverse complement.
GAGCAGATGGACCTGCTGAGGGCATTGGAGATGTCTCGACTACAGTATTTACATGACCAGGGTATCATCACAGCAGACAGAAGTTCCATATCTATACAGTAAGTGTTCATACACTGATTGTTTAGAGTATCGGATTTATAAGGGTGGGTACAAGCTCTTGGATACATACAGGTATTCAGAAATCTTCAATGATATTGCTTCTACTTTAAAGACCCAACTTTAAATTAACACCCACATACTGTTAGCCGTCTGTCAATCAAACATTTAAAAATAGATCTCAGGTGAATGACATCTGCAGAAACTGGTCTAGAGCTATCCCAGACAGGTGTTTTGATATAAATAATAACAGCCAGTACCTACAGGCATTCTTTAGATCTTGAGGAAGCCCTGTATTCTAGAGTTTTGATAGCATTGACCTGTCCACAACTGCTATTTTCTCATTATTCAATTGGTTTAAAAAGAACCCTGAACAATGCAATTTTAATGTAATTGTAATTTCCCCCTTCTATATACATGTATTATAAATTACACAATCAGAAATCAAACAATAATTTGCCCATTAATTTCTAAAACTTGTAACTTAATGAAATAATTTATATTATCAATTTAGGATAACTCTATATTTATAAAAGAAATTATTTATTGAGCCAATGACTGAGAGTAAAATAGAGAGTAAGAGGGGTGGTGTAGACTGTGTGTCATCTAGCCATAGGGATACAACCATTATACAAAAGCTATGACCACAGAAATACTGCAGACAGCCCTGAGACCCTTCCTGTGTACATCAAAAGTATACACACTGACAGCACCCAGATCTCTTGGCCAGATAAATTCCAGGTAAATAACAATGACCATAGATGAGTTCTGCCCACATCCAGTGATCCTTGAAGAAACCATATGGTATTTTATTTGGGTCTTTAATATATACATGTACATGTGTATGTACCTAGTAATTTTAGTGTTAGGAATTTTGACTAATTTCTCTTTAAAAAGGTTAGTAGAAAAATGACAATTGGCACTTTATTTTTGGGTATATAAACATATTGGGCAATAATTGCCTTTGTTATACACCTTCATTTTCTTTCCTATATAAAATTAATACAATTTAGAAGCAACATTTTAACTGTTAAACCAATTTTCATACTCATGGTCTATTGACCAGTCAACAGTTTACGAACTGTTGACTGGGCAATAGTCTGCTTTATGTCCATTAGTTATGCAAGTCATGTAATTCTTTGTTTGCTGGGTTTTTTTTTTACGCAATGGCGAGGTTCAGTGATTTAACTGATGATGAAATACAGAATTTATTAGATAAAACGCTAAGCAGGAATACGAAAAATGTAATGATTGATTATTAATTTGGATATTGGGTGTGCTTTCTTTTATAAACGTATGCAATTACACTGTCTTGTTAAAAGTTCAAAGTCACTCTAGATCATACTGCAAAGTCAGCAAACCATGTGCATCTCGTAAACACAACCTTTGAAAAATGAAGGTGTATAACAGAACAGTTTGTGTTACACTGTGTACCAAATGCATGTAACCAATCTATTTTTGTGTGCATGCAAATTCATTGCAATATGGTAGTATGTTTCATTTGTAAAAGCTACAGTGTAATATACCTTTCTTTATTAATGATACCATATACATTGTACTAGTATTGAATAAAGGAAGTTTTTAAGAATAGTTTTTGGCTTTAAGGCCACATTTAAAAATATGTTGGTTTTGCCATAGCTCGAGGGTCATAAAAAATATTCGGTCAGTTGGGTTTTTTGTTTTTTTTTTGTTTTTTGTTTTTGCTTAAAATATATTGAATATCAAAACTCTGTTTTTATATTTTGTGTTCTTTTGATGAATTAACCCTATTACAGTGAATTACTTGCAGAACTGTCAGAAACCTCTCTAAAAAGTGCAGTTTTAACTTCATGGACAGGAGTAGTTTGTGTGTGGCTCATATATCATTTTGTTATTCTGATATGGTACTTGTTTTGTGGGTGTTTGTTTTCCAGGTCTTGAATATGTCCATTGTTTTTTTTGAATTTGTCTAGAATCTTGGTTGCCATGATTTTACTCTCAATGGCCAATGTAACATGCATGTATTATGCAACTGAAACTTGGTAGCATTGCTGTTGAACTAAAACATTATTCGTATAAACTCAACACAATTTCATGTTCAATGATGTTGGTCAAACGATTTCTGATACATTAAATCCGTGCTCTGCGGTACCTCGAATTACCGAAATGCCCGTGATTTACCGAAATGCCTCCAGAAATACCGAAATGCCCATTAGAACTAACGAAATTCCCCTTTAAATCAATTTTTTAAAGTTAAATTGAAAGATTAGGGATTGATTCAATGTGTAAAACACCATCTCTAAAGAAAAAATAACATAAAAGTTTTAATAAAAAAGAGTCTTGTTATTAGAATTTGTGTTAATCTAAGGAAGGTAACTCATGTTATTTTTCTTTCATTTAGAAGAATGTGTTCAACCATTATTTCCTAATCATTATATATATATACATTGTTTAAGTTGAATTAAATCAACATTCAGATATATTTTGCAATTCAAACAAATATTGGTGATATACATGTATAAATTTTGCTAGAGTTATCTTTCTTTGAAACATCGTGAATGCGAGAGTTGAACACAATTGAATTTCCTAAATTTACAATCACAAATTTAAAAACGCTTTATCATAAAAGATTAAAATATATAAACTTAATCTGCATTAATGTATATACATGTAATTAGAGGGGAATTTCGATACTTTTAGGTGGTATTTCGAAAACTAATTCCTGGGGGCATTTTGGTAAATTGCGGGCATTTCCGAATATTTGGGGCACCCATTTACATTTTCATCGGACACAGTTGTTGTTTGTGTCCATAATTATCGAATGATGTCTCGTCGGATTGATAAAATTCTACCAGTATGCCATGTGCCGAATCAATCATTTGAGCGCTTAAAATTGCGGCGATTTACAAAACGCCACAAAGAACAAAACTGAAAACCAAACCAAACGCATCTTCACAAGTCAATGGCTATTGATTAGTTACCTCGTTACAAAATAAAAATAACACGCAATGTTCTTGATGTTAAGAAAAGTACCCCATGAAGACCATTGTTTACTTTCTGTTTTTGCTCTTTCCAAACTTGCATCTTAGCTTATTGCGTCATCCCCTGTCCCAAACCCGTGTTTTGGTGACTGATGTGATCATGGTGCGAGGTAACAAATCAATAACCCTTGACTTGTGAAGATGAACCAAACGCGGATAGGAACTTGAAAGAAAAACAGAAGTCAGAAAATCGAGTGGAAAAAAAAACATGGCCGAAATTATGTCATTAAAAACTTTCCAGTTGATTTAAAAATGGGTCGGTCGCGCGATTGCAAACAAACTCCTTTTTAATTCTGGCCTAATTTTGTGTGAAATGGTTGCAGAAAATAGAGTAAAGTAGATCATGGAAGGGGGAAATCAGTATTTAGTATTTCTTGAGTGAATCATTGTTAGACTTTCTTGTTATTATCCCAGAATGCCTCCTGAGGAAGCAATGGCGTCAGTGGAAGATGCTGTGAGACAGAGGTCACCAAGGTCACAGAGGAAGTCCCCCAAACAGAAATCCCCAGGGGTGAGAGGGAAAGGAAAGGGGAAGAAGACAATACAGGCTGCACTGGAGGAGCTGGATGTAGAACTTCAGAGAGTGCTGGAAATATCCTCCATCAGTCCTACAGGTAACTAGCAGACGTGCACACTGAGAAAGGTAGCCCTTTAAACATGTGGTTCCTATGTTGTCTACATTTTTCATTGTCTCAGTGGTCAAATGTACATATTTTGATGAAGTATGATATGTATATTTATGATGGACTTGATTCAGAAAATTAGAGAAATGAGGGAGAGATTTGGAATTGTAGAAAGAATTTGTCTTCTGGTATTGCAGAGTTGCAGGAAACAGTAAGAAGTGATCAAAAAGCCCAGGAGAAGGGTGCTGTAAAACAGCGAAGTCGATTCGATGACATGGGGGCTCTCTGTGTCCAGAGCATTCCAAACAGAAGTGTGGAGGACCTAGACCACGATGACTGCATTAACTGCAATTTTGCAGGTATGCTGAAGGAGAAATAAATTTAGAATGTTATAAGTCAAGTACTCCTTGTCTAGAGTACACAGTTTTCTAAATGACCCTTTTGTATTTGGACATGTACTTTTCTGCTATGCATTGTACTTTTGAAACAGGAAGTTTGACATCCCAATCCATTTTTATACGCCCGTCTTTAGATGGGACGTATTATGGTATAGCGATGTCCGTCCGTCTGTCCGTTCGGGGTTTTCTCTTTATAATTTCATTTCCCTTTCACATATCATGCTGAAACTTGCTGTGTAGTTTCTTTGTGGGTCACTCTAGATCATACTGCAATTTTGATCCATTTCGACCTTTTTTCCAGGAGTTTTGCCCCTTTATTTGGAAATAAGTATTATAAGGAGGATACATAATTTGTCCACCCTACTCCTCCCACAGTTTTCAAGTGAGAGCCTTCTTATTATGCCCCCCTTCAAAGAGAGGGGCTAATTGGTTTGCACCTGTCGGTCGGTTGGTCGGTCGGTAGACCACATGTTGTCCGCTCAAGATCTTGAGAACCATTCACTTGATGATAATGATATTTCATATGTGGGTTGGTTATGAGTAGAAGAGGACCCCTATTGTTTTTCAGGTCAAAAGGTCAAGTGTCAATCTACTCTGGACATAGGAATATAATGTCCACTCAATATCTTGAGAACCCTTTACTTGAAAAACATCAAACTTAATACACTGGTACATCCTAAGGAGTAGATGACCCCTATTGATTTTGAGGTCATATGGTCAAAGGTCAAGGGTCAAACTGGGCATAGGAATATACTGACCATTCAATTTCTAGAGAATCCTTCGCTTAACAGACATCAAACTTGGTACACCAGTACATCTTCAGAAGAAGATGACCCCTATTGATTTTGAGGTCACATGGTCAAAGGTCAAACTGGACATAGAATATACTGTCCGTTCAATATATTGAGAACCCTTTGCATGACAGACATCAAACTTGGTACACTGCTACAACTTCAGGAGAAGATGACCATACTTGATTTTGAGGTCACATGGTCAAAGGTCAAGGGTCAAACGGGACATTAGAATATGCTGTCCGCTCAATATCTTGAGAACCCTTTGCTTGACAGACATCAAACTTGGTACACTGGTACATCGTCAGGAGAAGATGGCCTCTATTGATTTTGAGGTCACATGGTCAAAGGTCAAATGTCAAACTGGACATAAGAATATAATGTCCGCTAAATATCTTGAGAACCCTTTGCTTGACAGACATCAAACTTGTTACACTGGTACAACTTCAGGAGAAGATGACTCCATTGATTTTGAGGTCACATGATCAAAGGGTCAAGGGTCAAACTAGACATGGAAATATACTGTCTGCTCAGTATCTTGAGAACCCTTTTCTTGACAGACATCAATCTTGGTACACTGATACGTCTTCAGGAGAAGATGACCATAATTGATTTTGAGATCACATGGTCAAAGGTCAAGGGTCAAACTGGACATAGGAATATAATGTCCGTTCAATATTTTAAGAACCCTTAGCTTGACAGACATCAAACTTGGTACACTGGTACATCTTCAGGAGAAAATGACCCTTATTGATTTTGAGGTCACATGTTTAAAGGTCAAAGGTCAAACTGGACATAGGAATATACTGTCCATTCAATATTTTGAGAACCCTTTGCTTGACAGACATCAAACTTGGTACACTGGTACATCTTCAGGAGAAGATGATCACTATTGATTTTGATGTTACATGTTTAAAGGTCAAGGGTCAACCTGGACATTGGAATATACTGTCCGCTCAATATCTTGAGAACCCTTTGCTTGACAGACATCAAACTTAGTAGAGTGGTGTATATTCTGGAGGAGATGACTCCTATTGATTTTGAGGTCACATGGTCAAAGATCAAACTGAACATAGTAATATACTGTCCACTCCATATCTTGATAACCCTTTTGCTTGACAGACATCAAACTTAGTACACTGGTACATCTTCAGGAGAAGATGACCCATATTGATTTTGAGGTCAAAAGTCAATTGTTGAACTGGACATAATAATATATTATCTCCTATATTTTAAGAATTATTTGCTTGATTGACACCAAACTTGGTACACTGGTACAGCATAAGGAGTAGATGACCCCTATTGATTTTTAGGTCACATGGTCAATTCACTCTTGACATAGGAAGATATTGTCTGCTCAATATTTTGAATTGATGATACTACTATCAATTAAATGATCTGTGTGTATAATCCTTTTCAATTTTGCACTATGGGGGGCATATGTGTTTTACAAACATTTCTTGTTTTGTGGAGTGTTTGCATGGGTATTGAAGATGTGCATGTGGGATGGATTTTGATTTTCTACAATTTTTGAGAAAATTACAGGTTGTTGAACTTAGTCTATTTGGAAATTAATATTCTATGGAGGGTACATAATTTGTCCGCCCTACTCCTCCCACAGTTTTCAAGTGAGGACCTTCTTATTTTGTGGAGTGTATGGGTATTGAAGATGTGCATGTGGGATGGATTTTGATTTTCTTCCGTTTTTGAGAAAATTACAGGTTGTTGAACTTTGTCTATTTGAAAATTAATATTCTATGGAGGGTACATAATTTGTCCACCCAACTCCTCGCATAGTTTTCAAGTGAGGACCTTCTTATTTTGTGGAGTGTTTGTATAGGTACTAAAGATGTGCATGTGGGATGGATTTTGATTTTCTTCCGTTTTTGAGAAAATTACAGGTTGTTGAACTTGGTGTATTTGGAAATTAATATTCTATGGAGGGTACATAATTTTTCCACCCAACTCCTCCCACAGTTTTCAAGTGAGGACCATCTTATTTTGTGGAGTGTTTGTATGGGTATTGAAGATGTGCATCTGGGGAAGGATTTTGATTTTCTTCCATTTTTTAAAAAATTACAAGTTGTTGAACTTGGTCCATTTTGAGGAAATCTAGATTTTTAAGCTAAGACCCTTTGTTCATATGAAAGTTTGTCACAGCCTCATGATGGCTGATAATACCTGAAGCAAAGTTAAACAAATTATAGCACAAGAAAAACACCCTATGTAAGCATTTCACGGGCGAATTATGTACCGTTTGCGGTACTCTTGTTGATTTTCTGTGTTATCCAAATGTCATGTCTGTGACCAAAATGAAAGAAAAGCACACAGGAATTTATTTTTTATTAATTGGAATATACATGTAGATATACCATCAATATGGATTAGTTTAGTCAGCAGATTCTAAGGTTAAGGTATGCCGTTTAGTGAAAGATTTTTTGCTCACCTGAGCTTAAAGGTTAAGTGGGCTTTTCTGATCTTGTATTGCCTGTTGTACATCTGTCTGTAAACTGTAAACTTTTTTATTCTTCAGAACCACTTGGCCAACTTTAACAAAACTTGCCATAAAGCATCATTTGTGAAAGGGGATTCATAATTGTTCAAATGAAGGGTCACACCCTTTTCAAAGGAGAGATGGGCCATAGTAGGGGTTACATTGGAAGTTTTACATTGGAATATATAGAAGGAGAAAAATTCAAACTCTTGTCCTCTGGAGTAGCATGGCCATGATTAGTGATATTAGTATACAAGCATCCCCAGGAAGTTCAAATTCAAGTTTATTAATATCCTGATCTTTGAGGGAGAGCTGTGTTAGGATGGGGCCTCAACAAGGGATCAAAGTTTTACATAGAATATATCTTTTAAAATTCTTATTTTCAAAAGCAACAGAGCCAGGATTAATCATATCAATATGGTAGTGCAGATTCAAGTTTCTTCAAATCAATGCCCTAGGGATAGGTTTGGACCATGATGTTGAGAAGATTTGCCTGAAAGCTTCCTGGTATAAAGTAGATTCAAGTTTGTTCACATCATGGTTACCGGGGGTAGGGTGGAGTCACAATAGGATATCAAAGTTTTACATGCTGATATATAGGAAAATCATCTTCTGTAGAACTAATGGGCCAATTTCAACTAAACTTGATACAGATCATCATTGGGTGAAGGGGGTTCAAATTTGTACAAATAAAGGGCCATTTTCCCTCCAAAGTGGAGATAATCACAAAATGCAAAAATAGGGTGGGGTCATTTAAAAATCTTCTCAAGAACCACTGGGCCAGAAAAACTGAAATTTACATGAAAGCTTCTTGAAACGTGGAGGAGATTCAAGTTTGTAAAAATCATGATATATAGAAAATCTTTAAAAGTCATCTTCTCAAGAACCACTGGGCCATAAGATTGAAAATTTACTTGAAAGCTTCCTGGTATAAAGTAGATTCAGGTTTCTTCAGATCATGGCCCTTGGGGGTAGGATGGAGCCACAATCGGGGGTCAAATTTTTTCATGCGAATAAAGGAGAAAATCTTTTAATATGGGCCAAGGTGACTCAGGTGAGCAATGTGGCCCATGGGCCTCTTGTTTTAAAAAAAGTGAATGAATCTGTGAAGATAACTATATAGTATAAATAATGATTTAAGATATTTTTTTTGAAACAGTGGATCCTGAAAGGAGGAATTCTAATGAGGACCAACCCCCCACCACCCCTAGATCATCTTTCTGGCATTTTTCTGATGGCATGGGGGACCACTTCCCAGTATTCAGTCCAACAAAACCCACATCGCCACAGAGAACCAGCTCAAACTCATCACCACAGAGAACCAGCTCAAACTCGTGTTTTGGAATCATTAAAGACATTAATGTCTCTAATCTTCACACAGGGGAGTCAGACAAAATCATAGATATGGAGGAGAAAAACTTGGTTCTCCTTGCTAGCACTAAAGTGCCTGAGGACACAGATCTCCTTGCCACACTTCCTGGGCCACCTGGATACAATAGTCAAACACAACAGCCTCGCAGGGACCAGTCCTACAGCTCCAAGAACAACTTTGGACTGTTGGCAGCCAACACCCCAGGTGATGAGCATGTTCTTCTGTTACAGAGCCCCGAGACGCCGGAGCACATAGCTCTGGGATACCCAGGACAATCATGTACTCGAGGTGCAGTATCAAGGAACTATACAGATGTACATGTACACATAGGAAATTCTTCAGAAAGCGACTCTGAACATGATGCTTGTCACAAATTTTTATCTTCATTAAAACCACCATCAGATGGCTTTCTTGATTCTCTGACTGTATGTAACAATGAAACCAAACCAAACAAGTTAACTCCACCACAAGCTCTAACTTTGCCTTCTGAGAAGTTGATGGACTGTGACACTCCACTGGTTGTGGAAGCCAGTGCACAGTTGGATTCATCTATGGATACATGGGCCACAAAGTGCCAGGGCGAGATCCATAATGAGGCTCAGAATTTTAGTGCTGAGGGAGAGGATATAGCAGTCTCTTCTCATAGCAAAGGCAATACATACATGTCTCCTGTAGGAAGTGTGGGCTTAAATGAAGGCATGCATGCACCAACAGACCAATCCATTTCTCCAGAAAACAAGGATATCCTTCAATTACTGGATGTGGAAGATGTGCTGGAATTTGAAGATTCAGCGCCTCCTAGTGGTAATATTGGAGAAGATGATGAATCTGAAGGTGGAGATAACTCAGTGTATGTGTAAAATGGGGAAAAAATGCATGTGATATTAATCTTGATATTCAATTTACAGTGTGTGCTTTTTAATTTTCGTGTATATTTTTTTAACTTATTTATTTAATAACAGAGAAGACATAGTTGTATCACATGCTGATAAAAAGAACATTTGTCTTCTTGGAGTAAATTTATATGCATTTATTAAAATTTCTTACAACTGTAGGTTTTTTTTAAGCCTCCAAGATCAAAGATCGGGGAGCATATTGTTTTCATCTGTCTCTTTGCTTGTCCATAGCTTTTATTTAGGTAAAAACTTTTGAATTATACAAGATGGAGGCTTTTAAGTCAAAGGTTAGTGACTGGGGAAAGGTCCAAGTCATATTTCAAAGTGAAAGTCAAATTAGCCTAATTGAACTTGGCCATGACTGTGAATGTTTGTTTTATAAATATTTTTTTTTATTCAATATAGAAAAAAAAATGTGGCTGTTTGATATAGTGTATATCTATTATTGCAAAGCTGAATTTGTAGAAAATTACCCCATGCTTTCATTGTTTTTTTTTTTATGTCACTTAATACAAACACACTAGACACGCATACCTTATAATCATTTATATTTTGTAATTTATATTTTTCCTTTCATACACAAGGTTTTTTTTATGTCAGGTTGAAAGGTCACTTGATTATCAGCTATAATGAAATATATGAATATAAAGAAACAAGATACAGTCTACTCCACTTATATTGAAGTCACTTATATTGAACTATCTGTTATATCGAGGTGAAAATAAATCTTCAGTAACATTCGTATGCTTCAACATTGGTTATATTGAACTTTGGATATAATGAACACCCTTAATTTCAATATATCTCGTGTAGACTAGGTTTCTAGTAAAACTATGATCAGTACATGCCTGCAACACTGGTAACTGTAAGTACAAGTATTCACGTGAAAGATTTAGGTTTTTTACTAAAGCATTTTTAACATGTTAAATGTAGTGGATGTTGTTTAATCTGAGAAATCCTCTGTACTATTTGCAAGAATTTTGTGTAGTGGTTGTATGCATTGCAGATATATGTGCTTGTTGTAGGCTCTGTTCTGTAGGTGTTGTGTTCAAAGACAGGCTGCAACAATTGCTAAGTAAAATGACCATTCTTATCTAAAAAAGGGTTTTGTAAATTTTTGTTCCCAGCTTTTATGTTGTATTTGGGCCATTTGTCCTTGAACTTCGTATACATGTGCATGCATGCATCATGCAAAATTAAAAAAAAAAATGTAGCTCTATTGGAGAAAAATATTAAAAGAGAAAATACAATTAAAATTTTAGAAGTGGCAGTTGTATACTTCAGAATATGTTAAGTGGGAGATGTAATCATTGTGACAGTATTGTTGAAGCTACACACTATTATAAAATGTAAAGGACTCGAATGTGTTACTGTAGATTATAATTGATACTGTATTGTGCACCAAATTAGAAATGACAAATAGTGTATTAATTTAGGTCATCTAGGTAGTCTGTTTTGAGTGGTTAGTGATTGTTTTGTGACCTGTTTTTCAAAGTCACGATGTCACTTGTATTTGAAATGGGTTACACAGTGTAAGTAAAATTGAGGTTGGTGAAAAATATTGCATTGATTTCAACTAATATCTGGCACTTTATGTCTTTTACTATTTTATGTTGTGATTTTTTTCCCTTCATTTTTTAAATGGGAGCAAGTATGTACCATGTATAAAGTGAAAATTTGTTGTTACATTGTAGTTGACAAAATTGAATTTTGCTAAAATAAACATATTGAAAAAAAAACTATATTTACCAAAATTTATAATCTGTTTCATGTGAAAACAAACAACCAAACCAGTGTACAAGAACAAGAAATCCTATAAATTTTAATTTGATTATAAAATTGAATCCTGTTTCTATTCATCATTAATTCAGTAAATTAATCATGAAGTAGTCGATATGAATAATAGCACTTCTTGACCTTTGTCATAAAGGTCACTTTTTCCTATCCATTTGTTGTATCTATAAGACATCAGTAATGCACATGTATGAATAGATTTTATTCTGTTTAATTTTTTTTAAAATTTGCATCGACTTTAAATCACTGTATGAATCACTAATGTCATTCAGATGATCATTTGCAATCATGCACGTCTGTCGTTGGAAGTTTTTTTTTTAATTGTATGAACCTTCAATATGTATATATATGAGCTAATCTAACCAATCATTGTATTCATGTATACATCTTGGAATGTAAGAAAACACAAACATTATTTTCAACTAAAGTGGGATCAAATCTTTGCAAAAAAACCCACATGCTTTGATAAATTATTTAAGAAATAATTATTTCTCTACCAAAACTCTGATATATGTGTTCCTAGAATTTGGGGTTCAGACCACAATTCTTTTATTCATGTTCCTAGGAACCACAATTCTTTGAACCAGTTCGTATTGAAATATATGAAAATTTGCAAATGGTGTAGTTTTGTGTTGGAGTGGAATATAGCACACATGGGATGTTAGACCAGCAAGAACAGTTTAAATGAATTGTTGGCTGTTTACCAGAAATTGTGAAATTTCCCTAGAATCTGGCCCTCTGATTTAGAAGGTCGTACTGATGATGACAAGGTTTAGAGTACATGTTAATTATGTAAATCTGTCTTTCAATCATGTTGAATTACTCCAAAACTCTTTGAGTTCAATTGCTCTCTGGCTTTGGGGGAAATTGCATCTTCTGGATGAGACTGAAGTTATGAGTTCCATGTCATGGTAAACATTGGTGAAGAACACTAGCTGTTATGACCGTGAGAGACACACAGGTCAAAATTGAGGACACTTTCTTTGCATGTCCCTATAATACTCGGATGACCATAACGGTCCATAGGCTTTGTATAGAGGTACAATTGGAGGTAATATGTTTTAACTGGATTACATAAATAGTACATCAGAAACTAGAGTGATCATTTGTAACTGGTGTGGCCAGTTTTAAGTTTAGATGTACAAACACGGGCAGTGTATGCTTTATAATGTGCTCATTTAGAATACCAGCACAAAAATCTAACACTGGTTTTTAGCAATGTACTGAAATCTCTGTATTTATACTGTTATCAAATAGTGTATGCCAATCAAACAGTAATAATGTTAACTATTTCAAAATTATATCAATATACAAACAAGCACGCATATATATATATATATATACACACACACACACAAATACATCTACATTTTTAGATCTACTGCTTTATTGGACCATTGTAATTATAGATTCTGATGTTTGTAATATTTTTCTGTAACCATTACATGTATTTATCGTTAATTAATCATGTTAATGATTCTGACTCAAATTTGCCCCGAGAAAAAAAAAACTAAAATTCACAAGTCTTAAATTCTTTTATTTGTATATATCTTTTGGTAGGAGCTAGGTTTTATGAGCTTAAAAATAGAATAATGCTGGTCTATAGTATTGACTGCAGTATCAAATATTGTTGTCAGGAACAATAAATGAAAAGTGAAAATATGCATTGATCTCAAAAGGAGAAAAACTTCTTATATTCATGTGTTTTATTGTTAACCATGCAATGGAGTTTTATAGTGTAATACATATTACTTGATTAAGAATTCAATATAAATTGTCCAGAAAATCTATTTATGTGATAGAAATGATTCTATGAAGTGGTTGATTTGTAATCTTTAAATTCAGGGTTCCCCTTTTTTTCGTGAGACATTTGACTGTGTTCAGCCTGTGCCAACTGTATCATATCAGATAATATATTTTTCATCATGATAGCAGACCAATTTATTTTAATTTTTTTGGTAGTCCTGTGTAGTTTTTATAAGCCCATCATAGAAGGGTCGTATGGTATGGTGCAGTCCACCTGTCAGCAGTCTGTTGATCAGATAACAATAGTACTTATAAGGTTAGGATCATCATACTTGGTCCATACATTCCCCAATGATTGGAGGAAGAAGCCTATTGGTTTTCAAGGTCAAAGATGAAGGTCAAACTTTCATGGTTAATTTTAGGGGTGCAAAAGAAGATAGAAATAATACTAATAAGGCTAGGATATTTAAACATCATATGCATAATGGTATTGTGAATGTGTCTGTAGTCTGTTCAACACCTTGTGGAAAGAAGAGTACTAAAGATAACAGGAGAACTTAAAGGCCTTGTACAATCTAACCTTGTACAGGTGGTCCCCATGGTTATTGGAAGATGCCTGTAATTTCTCAAGGTCAAAGTAATATTTTCAGGGGGTAATCATGAAGCTTTAAACAAGGATAGGGTCATCAAACATAAAGTTGGTGTACATTGTCCTCATGGTGTTGATGCCAAGTATATTTTGTAAATGTTACAGTACTTCTCATGTTACACTTTATCAGAGGGAAACCTTTCTTCAATTTGATCAGAGGGAAACCTTTCTTCAGTTTGATGTTGAACAAGGTCTTCTTAGAACTAACATTTTACAATTACTCTTTAATATTAGAGAAAGTGCTGAAAGAACACTGTCAGAGCCACTCTGATATTGGAGAAAGTGCCAAAGAATACTGTCGGAGCCACTCTTTGACCAATTAACAGTGTATCTGGGTGTTAGTAATTTCTTTGATGACTTGCATATCTTAATGTAGTGGATGTGCATATTTTGCAGTGCAAGCATTGCTCTTGTTCTGGTAATCTTCTTATAATTCACATAATCTGCATTACATTCAAAATGTAATTTTTGCTTTCATATAGTTTTGACATTCTTTTAACATATTCTTATTTTCAGAATTTGGCTTGTGATTCATGAGTAACCTAACGTCTATTACTGCATTAAATATTTTGAAACCAGTTTCTTTGTGATTTGTTTTGTTACAAAGCATATTCATTAACTCGCCTTCACATGACCAAGGCATAAAGTCTTGTCCTTTTTCATTCTTCCATGATACTACAACAGTTTGCCTGACTTTAAGAAACCTGTGCCAAAGGTTCAAATGAGTTTTTCTGATTGAAATTTGTCTGTTATTATCGTCAACTTTTTAATGTTTTGTCTTCTTGAGAACCACTGGGCCAATTTCTATCAAACTTGGCACAAATCAAGTATCATAGGGGATCAAAGTTTTAAATGGGGAATACACAGGAAAAATCTTTTAAAATATTACACCAGGGCCATAAATACACAAATTGATATGCAAGCATCCCGATGTAGGCAGTGCAGATTAAAATATGTTCAAATCATGATCTCCGGGGGTAGGATGGGGTTACAATAAAGGGTCAAAGTTTTATATGGGAATATGTTGGGAAACCTCTTTAAAATTTTAATCTTCTCAAGAACAGGGCTATGATTAGTCATATTGATATGCAAGCATATTTGGGTAGTGTAAACTCAAGTTTGTACAATACAGGGTCACCAGAGGAAAGGTTGTAGGAAAGGACTTTTGAAGCCCAATATTAGAAATCCCACCCAAAAATTTTACAGATCTTTTTAGCTCACCTGAGCTTTCAGCTCAGGTGAGCTTTTCTGATCGCCTGTTGTCTGTCGTCTGTAAACTTTTTCAACCTAAATTGGCAAAAAAGCATTCTTGGGTGAAGGGCGTTCAAATGAAGGGCCATGCCCCCTTCAAAGGGGAGATGATCACTAAAATGCAGAAAATAGAGTAGGGTCATTTAAAAATCTTCTCAAGAACCACTGGTCCAGAATAACTGAAATTTACATGAAAGCTGTCTGACATTGTACAGATTCATGTTTGTAAAAATCATGGCCCCAGGGGTAGGTTGGGACCACAATAGGGATCAAAGTTTTACATACGAATATATAAGGAAAATCTTTAAATATGGGCCAAGGGGACTCGGGTAAGCGATGTGGCTCGTAGGCCTCTTGTTATTCTATTGTATCAAGCCTGAACCATTGGCAACTACTTTTGATAAATATTTGCACAATATATTTCTTTCAGTTTAGAAAATACTTTGTGTAAATGTCTTTCAGGTATTCTGAGAAATAATTCATAAAAATATTTTGTTAAAAATCTGAAACCTCAATATTTTGTTTGTTACACAAGGAACTCATTTCCCATTTTATTATAAATAAAATAAATATTAAGTTTAAATGAAATTATGCTATATTTATTGTGACACTCTATGGTCGTTATAACGATCTAATTTACAAATGCAACCTGACATTAGGTCAAATGTTGTCGGGTGTGTGTCATACCAATTGTTAGGCCCTACATTACATACTATTTGACTACATATTACTCCATTTACCTGATGAAGATATAGGGCTGGTGTGACCGTAATCTCAGCGAGATTCGTCGAGGCTGAATATTTGGACTGACGCCTCTTCCGAATCTCAGACCAGTGTCACATAAAGTGATTCGGGAAATCTTGCCTGAACTTCGGCCGCTTGTTGCGATTAAAATGGGTTAAATTAAACTTCTTGTCCGCTTCAACTTTTCGCCTTAGACATCCTATTAACTCCCTATCACAATGAAACATGCATTTCTTACCTTTACAAGGTGTAAATCCCACAGTAATTCAAGTTGGCTATTTTCGTAGCCATTGCAAACGGCCACCATTTCATATTTTACCTTCTCAACACTGGAGAGTTCCGATATACTACTTCATGACAATTTGTACTATGATTGAAAATACAGAACTTACTGGTTGACAATTACTTTGTACAAAGCATTTAAGCATAAAAATTAAAAGTAATAAAAAGAAAACTGTGTAATATTTAATCAATCTATTTGAAGGCGTCCTAAACTATCGGAACTTTTCAGTGTTGAGAAGGTAAAATATGAAATGGTGGCCGTTTGCAATGGCTTCGAAAATAGCCAACTTGAATTACTGTGGGATTTGCACCTTGTAAAGGTAAGAAATGCATGTTTCATTGTGATAGGGAGTTAATAGGATGTCTAAGGCGAAAAGTTGAAGCGGACAAGAAATTCAATTTAACCCATTTTAATCGCAACAAGCGGCCGAAGTTCAGGCAAGATTTCCCGAATCACTTTATGTGACACTGGTCTGAGATTCGGAAGAGGCGTCAGTCCAAATATCCAGCCTCGACGAATCTCGCTGAGATTAGTGTGACCGGTTAACAGGGATACTTACTCCTCCTAGGCACCCGATCTCACCCCTGGTGTTTCCAAGGTCAATGTTTGCCCCACTCTCAATTTTGTATTCATTATAGGAATTACAGTATAAGATTGATCTCTATTCATTGTCTCCTTTTTTCTGAGAGTCATTGTTACAGATAACAATGATAGTGTACACCAGCTGTAAACTACCTAAGTTTTAGACGAAAACTTGCCCATATTTTGGCCATTTTTTGGTCTTGTGAAATTCAATAATTTCTGTACAGTAATCACCCTAAACCATAGATGAACTTTTCACTCACCATCTTGAGTATTCAATGATGGGTTTTGATAGCTTGCATCCAAGTGTCAGAAAACTACAGTTTAAACTGCAATATTTTTATTTAATGAAAAGTTTGGCTTCAAGCAATAGAACAAACAACACAAAGGAACTCCCATCCATCTCTGAAAGGGGGACATTTCAGACTACCACAGCGGGCTTCCACTGGATAGAAAAGGTATCCATTCTCGTTTTTTATACCCCCATGTACGGCTTCGGGGTGTTCATCCACACAGGTGTAGGTGGAGGCGGCTGGGTGGGTATAATGTCCAGACATTAAATATCCACTGTATTCCTTTTTCCAGCCCTTGTAGCATGTTTTCTTTGCTAGAGAAAAAAGTAAATCCATTAAATAATACTATATCAACTGATACTGTATTGCTTTATTTGTTTTACCCCTCTTCCAGAATATTTCACTCATACTGAGAAATCCCCAGACTTTGGCGAACTATCACGAATTTAGAGCCATGTGTCAACGACTTTCGTGACACAAGATCTCCGGTTTAATGTCTCATGCAAAAGAGTCGAAATTTTCACTTCTAAATGCCGAAGGAACGCCCGCTACCTATTTTATCGTCTTAGGTTTGATGTAGACAAGGCAAGAGAAGGGCACGAATTCACGACCTTCCGATCACGAAGCGAACTCAGAAACCACTCATCTCACCCTCCGTGACCGGTGCCAACGAATATTGAATATCTTTAAACGGCCAATAAGTTATTTGTACTTTGATGTTCGTGAACCCTAGAAAAATTTGGGGAATTATCAAACGCCCTTTTTTCAGGATCTGATAGAAATGAAATGTTTTTATTGCAAATCAACGTTATAACGTTATAGCAGGAGATCGCCTAAAATACGTAGTAAAATCCAAACAGATATATATGTGAGAAAGAAAAACAATAGATTGAATGACTTCATGTATTGAAGTCATTTATATATCAAGTACTAGTATCTAGGTCTCTTCCTTTACCTGGGATAACTACAACGGATTTCTTGCCAACAGCCAGACAGACCGCACATGGTACATCCTGATCGTGGACGTGTGAAGTCTTGCTAAAACTAACAGTCTCGTACTCCGCACCGTAGACAAAACCTCGTGCTGAATGCATCCCATGATGATGTCCCCACTCCGGATCCCTTGGCAAACAAATTGGTTCCACAGCGCCACCTTGGTGGTTATAATGAGACCCCCCAGCATAACCTGTAAAAGCAATACAGGTCGCGTTTAAGGCAGTGAGAAGGTGAGGTGTAGATAGTTTACACGTGAATTATCATCATTTCATCTTTCGAGCAACTATTATCTATGCACAAAATATTGGACAGTCCTTTTAAAAACACTAACGAAAAAAATATTTTTCTAGAAAAATCGTTTAAAATAAAACCAAATTGCCCGATTTGACATTATTCTTCTGGTGGACAGATGTACCAACCACAACGCTAAAATATTTCAGATAACGAAGTGAATTTTATGTACCAACCACAACTCTAAAAACATTTCAGATATTAGAATAAATTTTTGAACTGATTTCAAGATATGTGAAGATAACGAACAGTGATCAATCTCGTAACGCCTACATGGAATACAAAATAAAGAGTTAGGCAAACACGGACCCCTGGACATGCCCGAGGTGGGACCAGGTACCTAAGACGAGTAACCATCCTCTGTCGACCGTCACACCTGCCGTGAGCCTTTGGTTTGATCAGGTAAATGAGTGTTAAGGTGAGATGATGTTTATATCTCAACTGATTCGATACGCAAGGGCTTGTTCTACGTATGATCAGTTTTTAACCGAGGCAGGCTACAGAGAAGCAAGTTGATGTTACAGGGGTTTTAACAATCTCATTTAAACTCAGCATTTCGCAAATTACTGAGTATATGGTCGTTACAATTATCTAAAAAATTTCAATATAACACATTATTGGGTCAAATGCTGTCTGACGTTTTTCATACCGATTGTGAGGCCATTCTTGGCACACTGATTTTGGTTACGGATTACTCTATTTACCTGATCAAGACATAGGACTGACGGCGGGTGTGTCCGGTCGACAGAGGATGCTTACTCCTCCTAGGCATCTGATCCCACTTCTGGGATATCCAGGGATCCGTGTTTGCCCAACTCTCTATTTTGTATTCCCTTTAAGCGTTATGAGATTGATCACTGTTTGTTATCTTCACCTTTCATTATCCAAGTTTTATCATCACAGTGTAGATGATTTGTACGTGTATTGAATGCATATACGCGCTTAGATCATAGAAATGCTTAATGAAAGAAATACGTGTACATGTACATTCTATGTTCGTATCAACGTATCTCTAAAGTATCAAAGTACATTGTAGGTTCTAAACTATTTAAACCATATGAAAGGTTAAAGGCGATTCTTGGTAACAACAAAAAGTAAACATTATCGGTCAACATATCCGTTTTGGAGTTTGGAAATTAATAAGGCAAATGTCAGTATTGCTCCTTCTTGTGTTATTACAACACTAGCTTGTTACTATTAGAAATGATAATCATGTGAATAATACTAGTATTCTATGTAATTAATCTCGAATGAAGCACTATCTTTAGGCTTAAAAATCAATCCAAACTCGCCATTTCGTTCTTACATTCTGCAAGGATTTCAATTTTTGAATCATGGATTCATGTTAAATTTTTAAAAATCATTAAAATGTAATTTTACAGTGATTTTTTTTAATCTGACCTCCTTATCAAATGGAATTGAAAATTAGAATTGAAACCAAGAAGGACTACCGACCCTTGAAATACTGGGACCTACAAGTTACTACATTGAAGGCGTTAATTACTTTGATTTAGTGTAGTAACATCGTTAATTCTACAGAGAGAGAGAGAGAGAGAGAGAGAGAGAGAGAGAGCATGAGTATTTTTATTATCTCTAAGGGTTAGCGTGTAAGTATGGATTGTCCGTTTTTCTTTAAGTACAGTGTACGTCCAATTATCATAAATAAGTTTTGCTTACTGTTGTTTAAAAAACCGCTGCTGACCAGCACAGCAAATCATGATGATTCAGAATGAGAAATCGCTGACGCAACTAGAAAATTTTAAACCCCTATTAAATACATGTAATGCAAATGAAGCTTACCGCTGTAAACTAATTTCGCTCCGCCACGACACGTCTTGCGACCCCAACGAGTATACACAGCGCCACTTGTTGAGGAACATGATGCCATTCCACACTGGAGATTGGCCACAAACAGGACTACCACACCAACAACGAACCTCATCTAAAGGTGCGAGTGTAAACGAAGAGAGATATAACTTATGAAAATTGACGGCTTCAAGCCTTTCATATATCATTTATTTATATATAATATTTCTACAACAGTGATCTAGAAAAGTAATTAGATAATATATTTTTGATTTATGACATTTTATCATAATTATTAATATAGAAAAAAGTGTAGCACAAAAAATATATATATGAAAACATTCCTTACCTTTACCAAGTTTGATTTCAGTTGTTGAATCTTGGCTAAGATGTGTCTTAAATAGACAATACAGCACCTTCTGTTACTTATTGATATTGTATACCTGTTTATCTTCTTCGATAATATCAATTCAACAAACAAGTTTGTATTTGATAATTTCGTTACATGAGATATAATAAATTAGTTAATCCATGTTCACTTGACACTCGAAAACGACAGGTGCTACTTTCATAGTAAGTGACTGATGAATACCACATTTCTCAGAAGTGAACTAAAGAAGATGCTTATTGATTCCTTCCTTGTGTAGGTTATTTGACAGCATATGCCCAGTTAATGTTAATGAACTATGAATTATCAATTTGTACACTACACTAAACATCTAATTGTAAAATATAATTAGAAATGGCGGATATGACATTAATCAGCAGGGATGCTTACTCCTCCTGGACACATGGTCCCGTCTCTGGTTATGTAAAGTTAATGGAAATCAGAATTACACATTCTATAAAAACAATCGTTCGACGACTCCTTTATATGACGTTACAATTAAGTTAACAGGTAGCGTTTATTATTGTCATCAATTCCCACATATTTTGTAAGAAAATCCATTGTTAAATTCAAGTTGAAATGTCAACATGATAAATAATAATAACAAGATTGCTACACGTAGCCATGTCCTCCACCGCCGCAAAAAAAGTTGAAACACAAAAGTCCCATAACTTCTCTAAAATGTAAAACTTATACGGTACCAATTTTGATGCACCAGATGCGCATTTCGACAAATAATGTCTCTTCAGTGATGCTCAACCGAAACGTTTGAAATCCGAAATAACGATGAAGTTTTAGAGCTAAATATAGCCAAAAACAGCGTTCCAAACAAGTGGAGCCAATTTCGTCCAAGGATAAGAGCTACGCATGAGGGAGATAATCCTTAATTTTGAAATGAATTTCTAAATTTTATAACAGCAATTAAATATATATCCGTATTTTCAAGCTAGTTTGTTGAATCAAAATGACGGCGCAATATGATCAACAACATATGGTGACTACCAATCCTACAAAATTTTAACAAAATCCGTTGAGCGGTTTCGGAGGAGTTGGGTCCACAAAAAGTCTCTATAGTGTAGCATGTACAAATTCAACAAAGTTCAATAACTCCTGTGAAATTTGTCGAATCAAAATGACGGCCCATTATGATTAACTACATATGGTGACTAACAATCCTACAAAATTTGAATGAAATCTGGTAAGCGGTTTTGAAGAAGTTACGTCCACAAAGTGTTCCTAAAGTGTACTAAGTACAAATTCAACAAAGTCCCATAACTCTTGTAAAAATTGTCGATTCAAAATGGCGGAATAATATGACCAACTACACATGGTGACTAACAATCCGACAAATCATGAACAAAATCCGTTGAGCAGTTTCTGAAAAGTTGCGTCCACAAATTGTTCCTATAGTGTATCATGTACAAATTCAACAAAGTTCCATAACTCCTGTTACATTTGTCGAATCAAAATGGCAGCAAAATATGATCAACTAGACATGGTGACTAACAATCCTACAAAATATGAATTGCGGTGGGGGACAATGACCTGATGACAGAGAGACGGTATTTGAAAAATTCTACACGTTATTCAAAATTAGGAAAACACAGCAACTGGAAACGGGTGGCATAATAAGTTAGAATCCAGTTAGCCAGAACTGTTCAAGATTACAGAATCCATAGATATGAAAGACTATTACAAGCTGAAAAAGAAATCCAACCAATCCAAATTTAGATGACTGTGATAAGCATAGTATAAACACCTTTTTACCTTCCATTTAAACCAAACATCACACTAGATATTTATCAAAATGAGATATATCCCCGGAGAATCAATGGCAGAATATGGAATGAGCGAGAAAAAGTTAACGAATGTGAATTGGATGCAAATAAAAAAAAAACTAATTTTGGAACATTTGATGTCAATTACGAATCTGGTTTTTACATATTGTTCTTTACTACAAATCTCCCTACGTTATCATGATGTATCGAGGGCTCACGGTAAATGTGGGCTGTCAACAGGGGATGCTTGCTCCCCCTGGAACCTGATCACAACTTTAGTGTGTCCAAAGGTCAGTGTTTGACGTTTTCTTCATTTTGTATTCTTTATAGGATTATGAGATTGGTCACTGTTATATTATCGTTACCCTTTTCATGCAAACTACTAAGTTAGTAAAAAAGCGAGATGGAAAAGGATGGGCTGCACCAAATTGTTTCAGAAGTCTAAGCAGGACATTTAATGGATTCAAATTTGCAAATAAATTATACCAGTGACGATTCTAAGGATTCTAATGATGAATGTTTTAAAACCAGTGAAACAATTCCTGCGTAATTTTGCAATGGAAATCATAAAGCAGGATGTTGGTGATATGAATACATAAATTCCGGTGGAAGATTGCATTAATTCAGCTGTTGTTACAAAAATGTACTAGTACGTCAAGGTTAAATTCTAGGAAGTGGGGTCTGCCTTACAAGAATGGGTTAGCGAAGGGAGGCATCTAAAGCTGTATGACCCGATGTTTATGTATTATTTTTGTACATAATTACTTTAACGTAGTTCCACACTCCTGTGACGTCATAAGATTTTGCAAAGTCAATGATTTAATGACAGGAACTTAAATTTTGTTGGAGTCTTTTTCAATAGTGATTGTAAAATATCTTGTTAGCCATAAAATATTTCAAAAGTCTTCGTTATATTTGAATAATCAATAATATGTTTCAAAATATTAAATCCAAGGACAATAACTCTGTTTTCATTAAATTATTTTTCAAGTCCATTATGCGATAGATTCCCTTTATTTTTCACAAACATTTTACCAAGGTGATAAGAAATCATTATCTGTGTCTTTTCATGAAATTACATAACATTTTAATCCATGAGTGATTTGGATAGCTCAACTGTGTGGTTCCAGGCTTCGATTTTTTGGGGGGTATACATACTCTGGAAGCTATAGATTTGAAATTATTAGGGAAAGATGTGGATTTTTTCCCCCATAAATAACTATAACAGATGTACATCTACTAAAATAAACAGAAAAAAAATGATGTTTAAACCATTCTATAAGGAAAATATGTCCACGTTTGTTTGTTTTCTAACACTTTGGAGAATAACGCTAATTCAATAATTTTGCACATATCATTTTAAAACTTGATGAACATATTGAAAATTACATGTGTTTTAGTTATTGACATGTTTCTTGATAAATAAATGCAATTCAAAAAATATTTTGTTGTTTTTATTTTAAAGTAACAACAAAAACCTTTTCCCAATGAATTTCATAAAAATCTACATAGGGGTACATGACTTCAGTAGTATCTGTAATGAAAATTAACATGGAAATCCTTAACTGTTTTGCGTTTTTCCATTACTCACAACATTAATTTATTGATTCCAAACAAAAAATTGCTACCTAAACCCCAAAAATCCAGGAGTAAGGACCTACCTTAAAGCAGATTAATTACTTTATAAAGTTATTAACTCTCCCTTAATTACATGCTTGAAAACATCTGCATGTTAAAGAAATGAGTCAGAATATTATTTAGACAGTAAATATAGTGTGGTACATATATAAATCATCCGGAAAACCTCGGGCCTTTCATCCAAAACACGGTGTTTTCGGTGAAAGGCCCGATGTGTTCCGGATAACGCATACCTTATACAGTGTTAGACGTCTATAAATAGACCCACGCGCGTCAGGGAAATCCCAACATTATGTATCAACTCACACGCAACTGTCTAGTTTTAAGGCTGAAAGAGCGTTAAATAACGAATTACTAAGAGGTATTTGATACTTTTATTTCCATTAAACTTATGGCACGGTACTGTTGTAATAAAATACACAGCTTTACACAGATAAGACCACCAATGATCTGAAAGTTTGAACCGGTCACATGACTGTCACTTGAAATGTCAGAGCGACGCGTTTGTTTGTAAACATCGTTTAAAATCAAATAATTATGGTTAAAACAAGTGAAATAATGTATGACATGTCATAAAGCCTCATAACTACATACATGCGATGATTTAATAGCGTTTTTACGAGATGGAAAAAATGCAATTCGGACCATACAGCTTTAACAGGAAATTTCCTAAAATTCAGATTAAAAAGTTGTTACTTTACTTGGGTCCCACCCATAGACGAACTTTATTTCGCTATACCTGCAGCCATTAAATTGACCTTAGTTTGGTTGAAGGGTGAGTTTCTGCTTTGTTGACCTATTTTTGAAATAGCTATTACAAGAGTCGTGGATCTAGAACTTAGAAAATATTGCCACAAAGCGAGGTCCTTTTGTGAGACTTGCCTTCACAATGCTATCTGGTTTTCTTCATTCAATTAAAACAATGTTCTATCATAAATAAATAATATATAGGGCAGCAGGTCCTAAGTCTATGTAAGCTCTCGCCTTTGATGTATATTTTCAGTATGTTGTCTGAGGAAGACGCCGATTGCCACTGGTGAAATTAGTTCTAGTTCTGTAAACAACCTTAAGTTTTGCGTAACATTCAGTCTCAGAAACAAAATGGATACTGTTAGAGTGGAAATGTATAATCATTTCAAATAAAACTACAAAGTCAAATATTGGAATGATGAATTGTAGAAAAGACATGTTAGTACAAGGAAGACTTGGAAACCTTGGCAATGAAAATACACTATATTAACAGAAACTAATTACATGTGTATATGCACCATAAATGTGAGAGTACTTTAATTTGATATCGCATATGTATCCCTGGTTTTGTTTTCTTTTAAAATTATGTGAAAATGAAGAGGTGAAGATCACAAACAATGATCAATCTCATAACTCCTATAAGCAATACAAAATATAGAGTTGGGCAAACACGGACCCTGGATATACCAGAGGTGGGGTCAGCTGCCTAAGAAGAGTAAGCATCCCCTGTAGACCGATCACACCCACCGTGAGCCCTATTTCTTGATCAGGTAAACGGGGTAATCCGTAGTTATAATCAATGTGCAAGGAACAGCCTAATAATTGATATGAAATATGTCAGATAGCATTTGATCCAAAGATAGTTTGTATTGGCAAACTAGATCATTATAACTTCCATAGAATTTGCGAAATGCTGACCTTAAACGAGACTGTTGAAAGCCCTGTAACATCAACGTCTTTGTCAGTTGCCTGCCTCGATTTAAAAACTGATCATACGTAGAACAAGTTCTTGCGTATCGAATGAGTTAAGATATATCAACATCATATGTAGGCGATAAAGGAATATTGCTACATAAATATGGGAATTTGACGATGGAGAAGCTGAAATCATCTTAATGTTAACCTCAGTTGTAGTATTATTTTCTGCCCTTTTCTATGTATTTATTGTTCTTTGTTTAGGTTTGTTTTTATTGTTCTACATGTAAAACGCTTTAGGGTAATTATCTTGATTAGATAAAGCGCTATATAAATGTACAATAATGATAATAATAAGTAGTGATTATCTCTTTTTCTGTAAATGCAGGGTACATTACGCCCAATGTCACAAATAGCTATACTTACTGTCCTTTTAAACATAATAAGTTTCTGTCAAGCACAGAAAATCATGATATTTCAGAATGTGAAATCGCTGACCTAACCAGAAAATTTTAAACCCCTATCAAATAATGCAAAAGAAGCATATCGCTGAAAACTAATTTCGTGCCTTCAGGACACGTCTTGTGACCCCAACGGGTATACACAGCGCCACCTGTTGAGGAAAATGATGCCATTCCATACGGGTCATTGGCCACAAACAGTACTACCACACCAACAACGAACCTCATCTAAAGGCGCGAGTGGAAAGGAAGAGAGGTATGTTATGAAAAATGACGGGTTTCAGCTTTTCTTAAGACATCATATATGCTGTCGACAAGGGATGCTTACTCCTCATAGGGACTTGACCCGTGACATTCACACCTGATGCCGAGCGTTTGGCGATGGAACTGTCACTTCCTGTTTTAACCACTAAGGCCTGTCGCTGTCGATATTCGAAAACCGGGCTTCCGCATACGGGGCAAACGCTCTACCTCTAGACCACCGCAACTTGGTTAAAGGACACATCTCATGTTTTCAAAGTATACAACATTACATGCATTTTGTCTTCTTTATGCTTATAGTAACTCATTCTAATAGTTCGTTCGCCGAAATTTTGCGATAATTAACCACAATACAGACTTAAATCTAAGCTCCGATTTCAAAAAGTCTAGTTAATTAGGTAGGTAGTCACGTGGTACAGTGACGTCACATGCACCCTTCGGATTGTGAAAGTACTGCGATATATTATTAAAAACTCAACTTTTAGCGGCCTAATTTATTTACCATGGGCAACATTTAAATCGATGTTGACAAATTTTCTGAGTTTTATATGTTTTCGCCACCAGTGCACACATATAACGATGTAAATACCCAAATATTAAGCGAGTAAAGCTTGTATGAAATCGGCAGTATTGTGAGTAAATAATGTTTATATGAGTCGCTGTCTACAAACTGTTTGGTGATGTTCTTCCTTTATACATCTGTAATTGATGCTGTTTTTCTAAAATAAACAGTGCCATCATTATTTATTTTTGGATTAGACAAATTATGATACGTTAAATTGTTGACAACTAGGCCCTATGCCAAGCTATTGTCACGAGTGCATTTCGGAAAGAAAGAAACAGACAACGCACACATAAATCAATAAAAATAATCAAATTTAAAGTGGTAATCACATTCTTTTATTTTGATAAAGCAATCTTATTACTATTTTTGAATTGTGATCTGCATGTCTTTAGGAATTACAAAGTGGGAGCACGGCGTTATACTGACGCACTCAAGATGCTACGAGTTCAATAAGGAAATAATTTTATAATTCAAATTAAAATTAGGAAATACAATATTCTATTATTTGTATAATTTAAAGTTCAATTATTTTGTATCTTTTATTTTTTGTAAAGCTACCAGTTGGTAGAAGTTACATTGTATCGTCGATATATGTTGTTACATGGTGAAGGTCAGTTGATCCGAGTGTGTATTGAATTTGAAGAGCAAAACAGAATGTATGCTATAGGCCTACCAGTGCTTATAGCTTCGATATATCCATTTTCTTGCAGTTTATCAGGGTCTCTGTCCAAGCGGTTTTTGAAAAGGTGACTGGGTGTGTTTTTTAAGGTAAAGTTCTTGCTCCAACAAAAAAATTATCCACGTCTTTTTTTTCGTACCATCCTTCGAACAATTAAAAAATACTCAGTCTAAATCCTTTCTACCGACAACTAGTACACCCGAGCACGGCACAAAACATCTTAATACATTATTATTTACAAGCCGTTAACATGATAATTGGTTTTTTGTCGATTAAATCTAATCTGTTTATGAAATGGATAATAGATGTTTTCAAACCCGAGGGCGCATATGACGTCACACATAATGGCACGTAAACTAGCGAAAGAAAATATGCATATCGCAAGATTTGAATTTCAATGCTTTCAAATTCGAAAACTACGCAAAATATTTCATTTAAAACACATTTAAAGTAGTTTTAGGCATAAAAAGAATTAATTTTGCTGAAAAAATGAAAAAGTTTAGAATCATGCGTTGTGTCCTTTAAGATGTGTCATAAATAGACAATATAGCACCTTCTGTTACTCATTGACATCGTATATCTGTTTATCTTCTTCGATAACATGATATCAAGTCAACAAACAAATTTGTAATTGCTAAACTCTTTACATGAACAGGCGAACACCAGAAGGCGAGAGGTTTTACTTTCATATTAAGTGACTCATGGGTGGTACTGACTAAAACCCGGTCTCGGTCCCGGTCCCAGATACTTTTATTCGATAAAAACAGAATGTATCAGGATAATTGAGCCCCATTTCTCAATAACTAGGTATGACATATCATGCCTGCATTCTGATAATAAATTGATCATATTATTTTCTTCTTTCGTAAAATAATATGTGAAAACTCCGGGACCGGTGGGACCGAGAAATAAAAACAATGCTAAAAGCCGGTCCCGGTCTCGACATTTTTCC
Organism: Ostrea edulis; assembly: GCF_947568905.1. Lineage (NCBI taxonomy): Eukaryota > Metazoa > Mollusca > Bivalvia > Ostreida > Ostreidae > Ostrea > Ostrea edulis. The sequence goes on along the minus strand of NC_079165.1, from coordinate 33,600,433 downwards.
TCAATAGCCGCTTTAATCTACCTTTTCATGAAAAAAGATAAGGACGTGATACTCAATGGCATCCTTTTGTATACATATATTTCTGATTTATTGTGTGTGTGTTGTTTTTTTATTCCAATATTCTTTATATTTATGTCAGAATCGAACTCAACTACATGTACGTGACATTTTGTCCCAAATGGTCGCTTTACACTACCTTTTCATAAGAAGATAAGGATGTAGAAGGAAAATAATATATATATACTTATCCTGGTGTATTTGTTTGTAATTTGCAGTTAGTTTATTTGTTCATTTATTTTATTTCTTCTATTCCAATCAAAATCAGTTTTCAAAGATTCATGTTTTGTATTCCGAACCCGATCTCTTTATATGGGTATATAACCAATGAATAATAACTATAAAATATTTCTTCCTTTCTTATTTGATACTTAGTTTTCTTTTTTCAGTTGTGGTTCTTTTAGATACAATGCTTTAAAAAAATCCACCTAATAATATATTTATAGTATCTATAAAAGTGTGTCATACATAGAGCACATGTATGCTCACCAAAAATGTCAGATTCTGTATACTTATACAGAAGATACCCTCTGACTTTAGATGATCTTCAAATAATCTATGGTATGTTTTTACTGTAATATTATGTGGTAACTACATGTATATTTATTGTGAATAGTTATATACGTATATGTACAAACATACAGGTATTAATTATGCTGCACAAAAACTGTTTGTTTCCTATTTTCAAAATATCTTATATTTCAAACTGAATAAATTTGACATAAACTAACAAATTTACAAACAATGAAATCTACATTTATAAATATGCAAGACATACATGTAAATTCATTTAAGAAATAAATTTCAGTTTTGCCTACTTTTAGCGCTTCAAGAAAAGTATGCCTGACTGAAGCATTTTATACCCTCGTGTATTTTTACTAACCATTCAAAAGTTATGGCTAAGGTTAAAGATTTTCAAAAGTAGGTCAAATATGAAAGGTGAAGAACTGCATGTAAAGAAAGGTCTTGTCACAAGGAGTACACATGTGAAATATGAAAACCCTATCAACATGCATTCAAAAGTTTTGCCGAAGGTTCACGTTTTTACTGACAAACAGACGGATGGACCCAAAACTATATAAATGCTCCCCGAATATCCGATTACGGGGATATAACATTTGCTTTTCAAAAGCATCATTCTTGTATTCAGAATCTTTCTGGAAAGGGGCGGGGGAGGGGGTTGTTGACAAGAGTGCACATTAATTTTGTTTCGCTATCAACAACAATTATTCATCATGTTTCAAAAATTATAATAAAATTTAATATTATTCTAATATTTACATAGAGGTTTTTCTTCCCTGATTAAAACAACTAATATAACATCATACTTTAACAAATTAATCCGATTCTCACGATACACTCGTAAATGAGAGAGAGAAAGAACAGTAACCCGCGTATACATATAACATGTACAGAGACCCGGTTCGGAATACACCAACATTGAATTTGAAAATTTTATCAATTTTTGACCTAAATGAAAAAAGAAGAAGAATTAAATTTGTAAAAACTACATCCAACAGTAAATTACAAACAAATACACCAGGAGAAGTACATATATATTATTTTGATGAAAATGTAATGTAACGCGTTCAATTGGGAGAGAAAATTGAATAAAACACAAACATACAATAAATCAGAAACATACATGTCCATACAAAGGAATGCCATTGAATATAACACTCTTATCTTTTTTTAAATAAAAAAGTAGATTCAAGCGGCTATTTAGGAAAAATAAAAATTATCGAGACCGGGACCGGCTTTTAGCACTGTTTTTACTTCTCGGTCCCACCGGTCCCGGAGTTTTCACATATTATTTTACGAAAGACGACAATAATATTATCAATCAACTATCAGAATGCAGGCATGATAGGTCATATCTAAATTAACGAGAAATTGGGGCTAAGATATTCTGATGTATTCTGTTTTTATCAAATAAAAAAATCTGGGACCGGGACCGAAGACCGGGTTTTAGTCACGGGACCGAGACCGAAGACCGGGACCGAGACCGGGTTTTAGTCAGTACCCTCATGGGTTCCATATTTCTCAGGTGTGTCCTATAGAAGTTGCTTATTGATTTCGTCTTTGTGAAGTATACTTGACAGCATATGCACACAATTATATCTTATTTTAAGTTATTTGGAAAACAATGTTAACTATGAATTATCAATTTGTGCACTACACCAAATATCTAATTGTAATATATGATTAGATATGGTGGGTGTGACGTTAGTCAACTGTGATGCTTACTTCTCCTGGACACACGGTCCCATCTCTGGTTATGTATAGTTAATGAAAATCAGAATGACACATTCTATAAAAAAGACGATTCCTGCATTACGTCCCAATAATGTTGACAGGTAACATTGGGTACGATTCCTAAATATTTTGTAAGAAATACCATTGTTAAATTGAAGTTGAATTGTTAGAATAATTATTCTCTATTACGGCTCAGATTCAAAAGTTAGATGGAATAGTCCTTTTTGGCTTTGTGAGTTATTTCATTTTCACTTCACATTTAAAAAAACCCGAAAGCACTTTAAAACCAGCCCCGCATTCTGCACAGTTTTCGCAACGGTGTTTTCCGTACACTGGGATCTGCACACTTAATTTGTTGTAACAAGAAGTATATTTGTAGGAAATACAAGGTGTAGACGTAAACTTGAAATATGATGGAAAAGATTTAACATGTTTACGACAAAGGAGGTTGATTATGTAAATGGTACCTAATCCTTTGTTGGAATATTTCACTTTAACCTTAAGTTTGTTTTAAAGTATCAAAGATTAAGAGAGATTTCAAACGAACTAAAACTAATGACAGAATCACGGTATTTTAATATTCGATATGTTATTCAAAATGAGGAAAACACAGTAACTGGAAACGGCTGGCAGAATTGATTAGAATCCATTTAGCGAGAACTGTGTTCTTTCAGGGTTATAAAATCCATAGATATGAAAGATGAACAGATATTGCAAGGTGTAAAACGAATTCACTCAATCCATTTAGATGACTATGATAAGCTTAGTAAATCACCTTTTTACCTTTCATTGAAAAACAAACATCAAATTATAGGTATACGTAATTTATGAAAATGGGACATATTCTCGGAAAATCAAAAGCCGATTGTGCAGTGAGTGAGAAAAAGCTAACGAATGTGAATTGGACACAAATGAAAAACGAGTTTTGGAACATTTGAGGTCAATTCTTAGTCTGTTCTTTACATACTGCTTTTCACCACGGATTACTGACTTTAGGTGATCAGAATGAATCAAGGGCTCACGGCGAGTGTGGTCGCTGAACAGGGGATGTTTGCTCCTCCTTGAACCTGGTCACAGCTTTAGTGTGACCAGTGGTACGTGTTTCTTATTTTATTGATTTTGTATTCTTTATGGATTATGACATTGATCACTTCGTTATCGTCACCCTTTTCATCCAAAAGATTGAAAACAAACTCCTGGTAAAGAATAGTGATATGAAAAGGATGGGACGTACACAAATGTATAATAAGAAGCAGGACATTAAGTGGATTCAAATGTAAATAAATGATACCAGTGACGTTTCTAAGGATTCTGATGATGAATGTTTTGTGAAATAATTTCTACGTAGTTTTGTACTAGAAATCATATGATACGATGCCAATGGCGTTAATGCATACATTCTGGTGGAAGGTTTAATTCATTGATTCAGCTGTTTGTTTCTTGTACGTCAATGTCAAATTCTAGGAAGTAAAGTCTGCCATATAAGAATGGGTTATCGAAGGGAGACACTTAACAGGACAGTTCATAAAATTCACATAATAATTGTTATACTTTATTTGGGCCTCCCCTATAGACGGACTTTATCTGGCTGTAACTGCAGCTACTAAATTTTATACATGACCTTATATCAATGCGTTAAAGATCAAGAGTGAGTTTGAACTATGTTAATCTTTTTCTTTTATTGAAAGAATTGTGGATCTAGAACTTAGAAAATATTCCCAGAAAGCATCGAAAGCGAAGCCCTTTTGTGAGACTTGCCTTCACAATGATATATAAATTTCTTTTCATTCAATTAAAATAATCTTTTATTAAAAGTAAATGATAGCAGGTTCTAAGTCTATGTAAGTCCTCTCCTTTGATATGTCCGAGGAAGTAAAACTAAATCTATTTCTTCTGTAAACAATTTTAAGTTAATATTCAGTTTTAGTAAAAGAAAAGAAAGAAAGCAATACTACTAAAGTGGAAATGTTTAGTCATTTCGAATGGACCCACAAAATCAAATATTGCAGTGATGAACTGTAATTAAGACACGCTGATACAATGAAGATTTAGAAACCTTGGCAATTAGAATATTCAATATCAACAGAAACTAATTACATGTATTTATGCACTCTAAATATGAGCGTACTTTAATTTGATATTGTACATATATCCTGCATTTATTTGATTTAACATCATATTTAAATATCATCCTGTCGATATTTTTTGCCATATATTATGAACCTCATTATTCTTATCATCCCCAGAGCATTTCGGGTAAATCTAATAAGTTTTATTTTAAATGCATGGCATCTTGAACATGTGCAGAAGTGATTTATTACAAGAACGTTTCTACGGTAAGTTTAAATATGGAGTCAGTGAGTGATGCGATCATGTGGATTAGAAAGGAAGATCACCTTTGGTCTCTTGCCCTGGGACGCATGCGTCTCCAGAGGTGTATTTATAGCGAAGGTAATACTCGAGTTATTAAACATGGAAGATAGGGAACTCATAGTGCCGTACAGTACCACTGCCATCAACAACCCACGAACTCCTAGAAAATTATATAGGCGGGTGTGACCGGTCGACAGGGGATGCTTACTCCTCCTAGGTACCTGATCCCATCTATGATGTGTCCAGGGATCAGTGTTTGCCCAACTATCTATTTTGTATTGCTTATAGGAGTTATGAGATTGATCACTGTTCGTTATCTTCACCTTTCATAGACGTTAGAAAATTCATAGTAGAAGACAAACCCATGCTTGATCTCTTTGTATTGAAGTTGTGGAACTGACAACTGGCAGCAATCATCGCAATCAACAACTCGTAGAACAGTGTAGAGAAATCGTATGCAGCAATAACAGAAATGACAGCATCTATATCAGGAAAGAAATGCAAGACAGCACACATTAATTGCTAGTTTTATATATTTTGATGGTGCTGTCGGAAGGGATTAAAATTGTTTATGTTCAAGTAACACCAACTATAAACATTTCTTAGATCTGAAGCTTTAGATATTCATACGAATACACATGAAATTCACACAAGTAACACCAACTATAAACATTTCTTAGATCTGAAGCTTTAGATATTCATACGAATACAAATGAAATTCACACAGATGGTAGAACGGTCCTGTCTTTACAGCGTGTAAGGCGACATGAAAACTCAGCGTGTAAGATCTGATCCGAAAACCACATCCTTTCACTTCACCATCAAAATGAACATTGCATGATGAAGTAGCCATGCCATAGACGTTTTTGCACACTCAGTGTCGGCATATAGAACTATCTAATTATATATATATATATATATATATCAGATATATTGCTTTCTGTTCATAATTTCTCATGATTTCTTTTCTTATATTTTGACACAATTTCTTTACATCATGGATACAGAGCACCAAACGTTTACTCTAGCAATTTGGGGGTGGGGGGGTCCCTGTTTTAAGAAACTACTTGTCATGTAATTTACACTTCGTTGTTTTTATACCCATGTTATGAAGATTCCACTTCATGAAACAACAATTTACAGTCTAATTGTAAATTCTGAATCGTAGAAAATTGTAGAATTTCGGTGATACCCTCTACCGGCTGCTAGATCTATTACAGAATGGTATTTAAGGTGAACTAAATGAGTTCATTGTCAATAAACTCGGGGGACTGTTATCACTTCTCCGTTTAATGTATTATTTCATTGGGATAAATTAGAGGTCGAGTGACTGTAATCGATAGATAGCATCGGAAGTGAAAGTAGCTAGCAGACATAGAGACACGTACAATCTACATGTACTTCACAAGCTCAAATTAAACGAATGTAAATCAAATTATAATGCTTGTACGCTGTTTGACATTAATTAAGAACCCGGATGTACTTTTTTCTCTCTATAACCTTTTGACCCAGCATGGCGTTTCATCTATGCTGATGAACAAATTTCATGCTTGCAACAAATACATCCTCGTATCATACATATTCGTGGAAAACTCAATAAAAGAGTTATGTCGCTTGGCTTAGAAAAATATAAAATCAAATAGTAATTGAAAGTTTGAAACAATCCTCGGTATCGCCGAGACATTCCAATGTCATGATGTAATATCATCGTCATCTAAATGGAATCACGTTGTCAATTTTTATGTAAACAAAGAGGCTCGCAGGTCAAAAGTATCGTCACCGAACAAGTACAATGGAAATCAAATTTGTGATATTTTGAGAATGTTGAGAGTACTTGAGTCAATATGCAGATTAGTTATTTTCAAAAAAAAACTTTTGAGGAAAGGGGTAACTTCTTGAAAACAAAAAGAAATGGTCGTCCCAAGAAAGCGTCCTGTCGTAGAGAGGCTAGGTCGTTTCTTTTTATGGGGAAGGTGTTGGAATCGACAAAAACAAGTCACCGATATAACCTTGCAGAGAATTCTGCATAAACATAACATTTTTGCGGAGAAAAGTTTGACAAATGAGGCCAACAGGTTAAAACGAATTGTAGGAAAGATTAACTGTTGAACAGTTTTGAAGGAAAATTAATGTCTTTTGTGATCAATCGTAAGTTAGTCATCGGCTAAAATAAGAGTATGTTTGTAGAGATCTGCCAACAAAACGTATAAACCCAAGTGTATATGTATGCCGAAAGTAGATCAAACGATTCCATCATTATCCGGGGTTGTATTTCTTGGTATGATGTTGGTACTCAGTGCAAGGTTGATGTTATATTATAAATGCTGTGAAATGAAAAGATGGACATAACAGTGATCAATCTCATAACTCCCATAAAAATGCAAAATTATCAGTAGGGCAATCACATACCTCTGGACATTCCAGAGGTGGAGTCAGGTGCCTAGGAGAAGTAAGTATCCCCTGTCGTGAGCCCCATGTCTCGATCGCGTAAACAGAGGAATCTGTAGTCAAAATCAGTGTGCAAAAGACGGCCTCAATTGGTATCAAATATAGACAGGGGATACTTACTCCTCCTCGGTATGATCCCACTTCTTGTGTGTCCAGGGATCCGTGTTTGCCCAAATCTTAATTTATTTTGTTTTCCTTATAGGAATTATGAGATTGATCACAATTTGTTAACAGCATTTGACATAATGACAGGTTGTATTTGTAAATCAGATCGTATAATGATCATTGCAAATAATAATAACCACAATATTAGCTGTCAATTGATGTTGGAAGATTGTGTTGTAAAATTGTGATCTGTTATTTCAATTACAGAAAAGAATAAGGTTCATCAACGACCAGTTTTCCAGACTTTTTTCTAAACACTTTGAGATACTGAACTGATTTTTTTTTCATGCAGGTGTATATTGATGAGTTACAGATCAAATTTGAGGTTTGTTCTGGTTCATTGATTTTTGATGGAGTTATGTCCCTTTTATAAAGTGTGTATTTATTGTATGGCTGTTGAAACTGTTAAAACATATAAAGGAGTGTTGTTGAGTTCTTAATTATACTAAATGCATGTAACATACAATCTGAATACCACATTCAATGCTATAATTTGATGGACTTCTTATATTTGACTTTTCTGCAGGTGGGGGCATACCTGTCATGCCGATACATCTAGTTTTTAAATTCATTGCCTTGCTTAATTATTCATTGCAGGCATTTGTGGACAGTAACCCTAACATAAAATGGTGTCCTTTTCCTGGTTGTGGACGAGCGGTGAGACTACCGGACCAGGAGGAACAGAAAAAGAAAATCCCCGTGGATACTTCTCGAGCAGTGGACTGTGGCAATGGTCACTATTTCTGCTGGTACGTGTGGTTTATTTGTGATGTGTTGTAGTATTCAAGCTGGACAGAGACTTTATGTTGTCTATCAGAATATTAACATCTTTTTTGTGTGTCTGTTTTGGAGTGGTAACCTTCTAGAAACTTGTATCTTTTAGAGGAAAAATTAGCAAATGACATAAAGAAACAGCCCATTGTATATTATAGATCAATCAAAAGATGAACTCAGTGTAATAGTAAATTAAACCTCGTCTTGTGATTTCTGTTAAAATTCTATTGTAACCAGTGCTTGTGAATTGTATGGTAAGATATTTATTTTCTATATTTTCAGGGATTGTCTGGAGGAAGCTCATGAACCAAGTAGCTGTGATAACTGGAATAAATGGTTCCAGGAGATTAGCGAGATTAAACCAGAAGAAAGTAAGAATGCATTAATTTTACACACGGAGAAAATTTCTCTTTAGACATGACATTGTACGTGTTATCTAAATCATTAAAGAGTACCATTTGATTTATTAATTTTGGTAAATCTTTAATTGATATTGTGGCAGTCAAATTGCAATTACTAGAACCTACAAAGTATTTGATAGCTATATTATTAAGCTTTTCTGATTGTTTTATATGTTAGTGTGTGGAACAGAGGAGGAGACAAACACTGCTGCTAACTGCCTGTGGCAGGTGACCAACTCCAAACCCTGCCCCAACTGTAAGTCACCCATCCAGAAGAATGAGGGTTGTAACCATATGAAGTATTCAAAGATAACTATGTATATTGTAAACATGCTGAAAATGTATTTACACTTTAAAATCTACATTGTTTTATTGATTAAACTGCTTTATAGGATTACTATGTTTTGGGTGATTTTTATGCGCCCCCCCCCCCCCTCGGAGATTCAGGGGCACATAGATTTTGGTCTGTCCGCAAAATTTTAACCTTGACCATAACTTTTGAATGGTTAGTGCTAGTGCTTTGATATTTCACATATTTATTTCATGTGACAAGACCTTTCTCTGGGTAATGGAATTACATGTACTTTGCTGCCGTACGGAGGGCATCAGTGTTTCACAAACACATCTTCTAAATGATGCATTTGCTGTGTACTGTTTCAGGGTATCAGAATATGTTTGGGCTAATCAGTATAGTGAAAGCAGTACCATGAAGAGCCAGTGAATTATTTTGACCAGTAAAGAAAAAAATATTAACCTGTTTATCCTTTCTTTTGCAAAATAAGTTGAAATACCCCTCAGTGAACTTTTTTTCATCTTCTTCAATAAGACATAGATTCACAGTTAAACAGAGGACACATTATATGTTGAGAGCAAACCACAGGTAAGAGAATCACAGAGGTTTATGTATAAAGACCTCAAACTTTAACCAAAAAAACCCCACAATTTCCCGGCTAATCCACATGTTTATTTGTAAGACTGGTAGGACCCCCACAATTTTCCGGCTATTCCATGTGTATATTTGTAAGAATGATAGGACCGCCACAATTTCCAGGCTATTCCACGTGTATATTTGTAAGATTGATAGGACCTCCACAATTTTCTGGCTAATCCACATGCTTATTTATAAGACTGGTATGATTTTGCTGTGAGTTTCAGTGTAAACATGACTTTTGCTGGGTGTACCTGGACCAATGGAAGAGACACAACACCAGTACTGGGGGGTACTTTAAGTGTAATCGGTATGAGGCAATGAAAGTTGTCCAAGAGGAAAGACAGAAAGCACAGGTTGAGGTCAGTTAACAATTTATCATAGTTATTTATATCTCTGCCCTTTGTTTTCATCTGCCCAAGACAGAGATCATGGACTTGACATGGAAAAAAATGATGAGATGGTGAATATATAAAATTCGTGATGTTTTGTAGGCTGAAGAGCAAAACGTAAAGATGCAGGAATTGAACAAATTTGTTCATTTCTACACTCGCTTCAAAAACCATGAAAACAGCTATAAGGTATGTCGATGAGGTTATGTCATGTTGTCTGTGTTATAGTGTTTATTGACAGCTATTGGTTGTGTAAATGAGGTTGTCATGTTGTCTGTGTTATAGTGTTTATTGACAGCTAGAGATTGTGTAGATGAGGTTCTGTCATGTTGTCTGTGTAATAGTGTTTATTGACAGCTATAGGTTGTGTAGATAAGGTACTGTCATATTGTCTGTGTAATAGTGTTTATTGACAGCTATAGATTGTGTAAATGAGGTTGTCATGTTGTCTGTGTTATAATGTTGATTGACAGCTAGAGATTGTGTAGATGAGGTACTGTCATATTGTCTGTGTTATAGTGTTTATTGACAGCTATAGATTGTGTAGATGAGGTTCTGTCATGTTGTCTGTGTTATAGTGTTTATTGACAGCTATAGATTGTGTAGATGAGGTTGTCATGTTGTCTGTGTTATAATGTTTATTGACAGCTATAGGTTGTGTCTTAGACAGATATATTTCTATCATGCACAAAGTTTAATCTATTAAGATGTTTGCAAAAAACCTATGACATCACATGAGGATCGATCAACCTTAAACTCAGCATTTCGCAAATTCTATGGTCGTTACTATTATCTAACAATTTTCAATTGAACATATCATTGGGTCAAATGCTGTCTGACGTTTTTCATACCGATTGTGAGGCCATTCTTGGCACACTGATTTTGACTACGGATTACTCCCTTTACCTGATCAAGACATAGGACTGACGGCGGGTGTGTCCGGTCGACAGAGGATGCTTACTCCTCCTAGGCATCTGATCCCACTTCTGGGATATCCAGGGATCCGTGTTTGCCCAACTCTCTATATTGTATTCCCTTTAGGCGTTATGAGATTGATCACTGTTCGTTATCTTCACCTTTCATTATCCAAGTTTTATCATTACAGTGTAGATGATTTCTACATGTATTGAATGCATATACACGTTTCGATCATAGAAATGCTTAATGAAAGAAAGACGTGTAGATGTACATTCTATGTTCGTATCAACGTATCTCTAAAGTATCAAAGTACATTGTAGGTTCTAAACTAATTAAACCATATGAAAGGTTAAAGGCGATTCTTGGTAATAACAAAAAGTAAACATTATCGGTTAACATATCTGTTTTGGAGTTTGGAAATTAATAGAGCAAAGGTCAGTATTGCTCCTTCCTGTGTTATTAGAACACCAGCTCGTTACTATTAGAAATAATAACCATGTGAATAATACTAGTATTCTATGTAATTAATCTCGAATGCAGCACTATCTTGGGCGTAAAGGTCAATCCAAAAACGCCATTTCGTTCTTACATTCTGCAAGGATTTCAATTTTTGAATCATGGATTCATGTTAAATTTTCAAAAATTATTATGATGTAATTTTACAGTGATTTTTTTTTTATCTGAACTCCTTATTACATGGAATTGAAAATTAGAATTGAAACCAAGAAGGACTACCGACCCTTGAAATACTAGAACCTACACGTTACTACATTGAAGGCGTTAATTACTTTGATTTAGTGCAGTAAAATCGTTAATTCTACAGAGAGAGACAGAGACAGACACACAAAGAGAGAGAGAGAGAGAGAGAGAGAGAGAGAGAGAAAGAGAGAGAGAGAGAGAGAGAGAGAGAGAGAGAGAGAGAGAGAGACAGGCAGACAGACAGACAAAGCGAGAGACAGACAGCAAGATAGACATAGAGAGAGACAGAAGACAGAGAGAGAGAGTCAGAGAGAGAGAGAGAGAGAGAGAGAGAGAGAGAGAGAGAGCATTTATATCATCTCTAAGGGTTGGCGTGTAAGTTTGGATTGTCCGTTTTTCTGCAAGTACAGTGTACGTCCAATTATCATAAATAAGCTTTGCTTACTGTTGTTCAAAAAACCGCTGCTGTCCAGCACAGCAAATCATGATGATTCAGAATGAGAAATCGCTGACGCAACCAGAAAATTTTAAACCCCTATTAAATAAATGTAATGCAAATGAAGCTTACCGCTGTAAACTAATTTCGCTCCGTCACGACACGTTTTGCGACCCCAACGAGTATACACAGCGCCACCTGTTGAGGAAGATGATGCCATTCCATAATGGAGATTGGCCACAAACAGGACTACCACACCAACAACGAACCTCATCTAAAGGTGCGAGTTCAAACAAAGAGAGACATAACTTATGAAAATTGACGGCTTCAAGCCTTTCATATATCATTTATTTATATATGATATTTCTACAACAGTGCTCTAGAAAAGTAATTAGATAATATATTTTTGATTTATGACATTTTATCATAATTATTAATATAGAAAAAAGTGTAGCACAAAAAATATATATCTGAAAATATTCCTTACCTTTACCAAGTTTGATTTCAGTTGTTGAATTTTGGCTACGATGTGTCTTAAATAGACAATACAGCACCTTCTGTTCCTCATTGACATTGTATATCTGTTTATCTTCTTCGATAACATCAATTCAACGAACAACTTTGTAGTTGCTAATTTCGTTACATGAGATATAATAGATTAGGTACCGATGTTCACTTGAAAATTCTTATACAATACCAGGTATAACTGCAGAATTTATTGAAAATGAGATAAAATGTATGTCTGCATCAAAGGCAACAGGTTTGGATGGTATCTCTGTCAAACTTCTAAAACTTTCATCAAACAGTGTATGTGATATTCTTGCATATATTTTCAACTATTCTATATCTTCATGTACTTGTGCAGATGACTGGAAAAAGGCACGAGTTGTACCACTTTTTAAATCAGGGGATGAATGTCTAGTTAATAATTATCGGCCTGTATCCATTTTACCTTGTGTGAGCAAAATTTTAGAAAGGCATGTTTTTAATTCATTTTATGAGTATTTGTCAGTAAATTCTCTAATTACAGATTGTCAGTCTGGTTTTAGGCCAAAACACTCATGTGAAAGTACTCTTATTTCTCTAGTAGATAGATGGCTTAAAAATATTGATGAAGGTAAACTTACTGGTGTAATTTTTATAGACTTACGGAAAGCATTTGACACTATAAATCACAAGGTTTTATTACACAAACTCAAGTCATTTGGCATATGCAATGATACTTTTGAATGGTTTAAATCATATCTAACAAATCGTACACAGAGAGTTATTTGGAAAGGCAATTTATCGGAGGAAAGAAATGTAACCATTGGAGTTCCGCAAGGCTCTATTTTAGGCCCATTGTTTTTTATCCTGTATATTAATGACTATCCACAAGCACTGAAACATTCTCATGTAAATATGTATGCAGATGATACTTCACAAGATGTAACAGATAAGTCAGTGGAAAATATTGAGTCAAAGATGTATGAAGATCTTCAGCGCAGTATAATGTGGATTAAGGAAAATAAATTAAGCTTAAACCTGTCTAAAACTCAATGTATGCTTATTGGATCGGCACAAAAATTATCAAAGTATCGAAAATTAAATTTAGTGATAAATAACCATGTCATAGAATGTGTTCAGGAGTCAAAATTACTTGGTATTATTATTGATGAAACTTTGTCCTGGAAAAGTCATATAGAATCACTTATGAACAAGATTTCCAAGAGAATTGGCATTTTAAGAAGAATAAGATATTTTATGTCAAACGATGCGCTGCTGAAGATTTTTAATACTATGATTTTTCCACATTTTACATATTGTTGTACTATATGGAGCAATCCAAGAAATGCTGAAAATGTGAATAAGCTTTTTATATTGCAAAAACGAGCTGCAAGGGTAATTCTTAACATCAGAAATTTTGAAACACCATCTAATGTCATGTTTACAGAACTTAACTGGTTGCCTCTATCAGATTACTTTGTCTATAGAAAAGTCATTTTAGTGTATAAAGTTTTACATGGTTTAATGCCAGATTATTTAAATGTTTTTAAATATGTATCAGAAGTCAGTCAGAGGCAAACTAGAAATTCTTATTCAAATATTTTGTATATACCCAGGGCAAAAACAGAATATTATAGAAGATCTTTCAGCATTTCAGGGAGCACAGTGTGGAATGCCTTGAGTCAAAACATAAGAAACTCAACGAGTGTTGCGTGTTTTAAGAGAAATTATCTTAGAGATTATCACCATACTTTTTAAGCTTCATTTTGTATTCTATTTATCTTACATTCATAATTATTTCTTAAGTTTATATGTATTCTACTTCTTTTAATCTGTGTTTATTTTACTAATATCTGTCTGTATGTATGTTATATGCAGGACCATATTGAAAACTAGCGTTATCGCTAAATATGTAATCCTGGTTAAATAAAGGTCTTATTATTATTATTATTATTACTTGACACCCGAAAACGACAGATGCTACTTTCATGGTAAGTGACTGATGAATACCACATTTCTCAGAAGTGGACTAAAGAAGATGCTTGATTCCTTCCTTGTGCAGGTTATTTGACAGCATATGCCCAGTTAATGTTAATGAATTATGAATTATCAATTTGTACACTACACTAAACATCTAATTGTAAAATATAATTAGAAATGGCGGATGTGACATTAATCAGCAGGGATGCTTACTCCTCCTGGACACATGGTCCCATCTCTGGTTATGTAAAGTTAATGGAAATCAGAATTACACATTCTATAAAAACAATCGTTCGACGACTCCTTTATATGACGTTACAATTAAGTTAACAGGTAGCGTTTATTATTGTCATCAATTCCCACATATTTTGTAAGAAAATCCATTGTTAAATTCAAGTTGAAACGTTAACATGATAAATATTAATAACAAGATTGCTACACGTAGCCATGTCCTCCACCGCCGCAAAAAAAGTTGAAACACAAAAGTCCCATAACTTCTCTAAAATGTAAAACTTATACGGTACCAATTTTGATGCACCAGATGTGCATTTCGACAAATAATGTCTCTTCAGTGATGCTCAACCGAAATGTTTGAAATCCGAAATAACGATGAAGTTTTAGAGCTAAATATAGCCAAAAACAGCGTTCCAAACAAGTGGAGCCAAATTCGTTCAAGGATAAGAGCTATGCATGAGGAAGATAATCCTTAATTTTGAAATGAATTTCTAAATTTTATAACAGCAATTAAATATATATCCGTATTTTCAAGCTAGTTTGTTGAATCAAAATGACGGCGCAATATGATCAACAACATATGGTGACTACCAATCCTACAAAATTTTAACAAAATCCGTTGAGCGGTGTCGGAGGAGTTGGGTCCACAAAAAGTTTCTATAGTGTAGCATGTACAAATTCAACAAAGTTCCATAACTCCTGTGAAATTTGTCGAATCAAAATGATGGCGCATTATAATTAACTACATATGGTGACTAACAATCCTACAAAATTTGAATGAAATCTGGTGAGCGGTTTTGAAGGAATTACGTCCACAAAATGTTCCTAAAGTGTACTAAGTACAAATTCAACAAAGTCCCATAATTCCTGTAAAATTTGTCGAATCAAAACGACGGCGCAATATGATCAACTACACATGGTAACTAACAATCCCACAAAATATGAACAAAATCCATTGAGCGGTTTCTAAGGGGGTGTATCCACAAAGTGATCCTATAGTGTAGCATGTACAAATACAACAAAGTCCCATAACTCTTGTAAAAATTGTCGATTCAAAATGACGGCATAATATGACCAACTACACATGGGGACTAACAATCCGACAAATCATGAACAAAATCCGTTGAGCAGTTTCTGAAAAGTTGCGTCCACAAATTGTTCCTATAGTATATCATGTACAAATTCAGCAAAGTTCCATAACTCCTGTAACAATTGTCGAATCAAAATGGCAGCAAAATATGATCAACTAGACATGGTGACTAACAATCCTACAAAATATGAATTGCGGTGGGGGACAATGACCTGATGACAGAGAGACGGTATTTGAAAAATTCTACACGTTATTCAAAATTAGGAAAACACAGCAACTGGAAACGGGTGGCATAATAAGTTTGAATCCAGTTAGCCAGAACTGTTCAAGATTACAGAATCCATAGATATGAAAGACTATTGCAAGCTGAAAAAGAAATCCAACCAATCCAAATTTAGATGACTATGATAAGCATAGTATAAACACCTTTTTACCTTCCATTTAAACCAAACATCACGCTAGATATTTATCAAAATGAGATATATCCCCGGAGAATCAATGGCAGAATATGGAATGAGCGAGAAAAAGTTAACGAATGTGAATTGGATGCAAATAAAAAAAAACTAATTTTGGAACATTTGATGTCAATTACGAATCTGGTTTTTACATATTGTTCTTTACTACAAATCTCCCTACGTTATCATGATGTATCGAGGGCTCACGGTAAATGTGGGCTGTCAACAGGGGATGCTTGCTCCCCCTGGAACCTGATCACAACTTTAGTGTGTCCAAAGGTCAGTGTTTGACGTTTTCTTCATTTTGTATTCTTTATAGATTATGAGATTGGTCACTGTTATATTATCGTTACCCTTTTCATGCAAACTACTAAGTTAGTAAAAAAGCGAGATGGAAAAGGATGGGCTGCACCAAATTGTTTCAGAAGTCTAAGCAGGACATTTAGTGGATTCAAATTTGCAAATAAATGATACCAGTGACGATTCTAAGGATTCTAATGATGAATGTTTTAAAACCAGTGAAACAATTCCTGCGTAGTTTTGCAATGGAAATCATAAAGCAGGATGTTGGTGATATGAATACATAAATTCCGGTGGAAGATTGCATTAATTCAGCTGTTGTTACAAAAATGTACTAGTACGTCAAGGTTAAATTCTAGGAAGTGGGGGTCTGCCTTACAAGAATGGGTTAGCGAAGGGAGGCACCTAAAGCTGTATGACCCGATGTTCATGTATTATTTTTGTACGTAATTACTTTAACGTAGTTCCACACTCCTGTGACGTCATAAGATTTTGCAAAGTCAATGATTTAATGACAGGAACTTAAATTTTGTTGGAGTCTTTTTCAATAGTGATTGTAAAATATCTTGTTAGCCATAAATTATTTCAAAAGTCTTCGTTATATTTGAATAATCAATAATATGTTTCAAAATATTGAATCCAAGGACAATAACTCTGTTTTCACTAAATTATTTTTCAAGTCCATTATGCGATAGATTCCCTTTATTTTTCACAAACATTTTACCAAGGTGATAAGGAATCATTATCTGTGTCTTTTCATGAAATTACATAACATTTTAATCCATGAGTGAATTTGGATAGCTCAACTGTGTGGTTCCAGGCTTCGATTTTTTGGGGGGTATACATACTCTGGAAGCTATAGATTTGAAATTATTAGGGAAAGATGTGGATTTTTTTCCCCATAAATAACTATAACAGATGTACATCTACTAAAATAAACAGAAAAAATGATGTTTAAACCATGCTATAAGGAAAATATGTCCACGTTTGTTTGTTTTTTAACACTTTGGAGAATAACGCTAATTCAATAATTTTGCACATATCATTTTAAAACTTGATGAACATATTGAAAATTACATGTGTTTTAGTTATTGACATGTTTCTTGATAAATAAATGCAATTCAAAAAATATTTTGTTGTTTTTATTTTAAAGTAACAACAAAAACCTTTTTCCAATGAATTTCATAAAAATCTACATAGGGGTACATGACTTCAGTAGTGTCTGTAATGAAAATTAACATGGAAATCCTTAACTGTTTTGCGTTTTTCCATTACTCACAACATTAATTTATTGATTCCAAACAAAAAATTGCTACCTAAACCCCAAAAATCCAGGAGTAAGGACCCACCTTAAAGCAGATTAATTACTTTATAAAGTTATTAACTCTCCCTTAATTACATGCTTGAAAACATCTGCATGTTAAAGAAATGAGTCAGAATATTATTTAGACAGTAAATATAGTGTGGTACATATATAAATCATCCGGAAAACCTCGGGCCTTTCATCCAAAACACGGTGTTTTCGGTGAAAGGCCCGATGTGTTCCGGATAACGCATACCTTATACAGTGTTAGACGTCTATAAATAGACCCACGCGCGTCAGGGAAATCCCAACATTATGTATTAACTCACACGTAACTGTCTAGTTTTAAGGTTGAAAGAGCGTTAAATAACGAATTACTAAGAGGTATTTGATACTTTTATTTCCATTAAACTTATGGCACGGTACTGTTGTAATAAAATACACAGCTTTACACAGATAAGACCACCAATGATCTGAAAGTTTGAACCGGTCACATGACTGTCACTTGAAATGTCAGAGCGACGCGTTTGTTTGTAAACATCGATTTAAAATCAAATAATTATGGTTAAAACAAGTGAAATAATGTATGACATGTCATAAAGCCTCATAACTACATACGTTCGATGATTTAATAGCGTTTTTACGAGATGGAAAAAAATGCAATTCGGACCATACAGCTTTAACAGGAAATTTCCTAAAATTCAGATTAAAAAGTTGTTACTTTACTTGGGTCCCACCCATAGACGAACTTTATTTCGCTATACCTGCAGCCATTAAATTGACCTTAGTTTGGTTGAAGGGTGAGTTTCTGCTTTGTTGACCTATTTTTGAAATAGCTATTACAAGAGTCGTGGATCTAGAACTTAGAAAATATTGCCACAAAGCGAGGTCCTTTTGTGAGACTTGACTTCACTATGCTATCTGGTTTTCTTCATTCAATTAAAACAATGTTCTATCATAAATAAATAATAGATAGGGCAGCAGGTCCTAAGTCTATGTAAGCTCTCGCCTTTGATGTATATTTTCAGTATGTTTTCTGAGGAAGACGCCGATTGCCACTGGTGAAACTAGTTCTAGTTCTGTAAACAACCTTAAGTTTTGCGTAACATTCAGTCTCAGAAACAAAATGGATACTGTTAGAGTGGAAATGTATAATCATTTCAAATAAAACTACAAAGTCAAATATTGGAATGATGAATTGTAGAAAAGACATGTTGGTACAAGGAAGACTTGGAAACCTTGGCAATGAAAATACACTATATTAACAGAAACTAATTACATGTGTATATGCACCATAAATGTGAGAGTACTTTAATTTGATATCGCATATGTATCCCTGGTTTTGTTTTCTTTTAAAATTATGTGAAAATGAAGAGGTGAAGATCACGAACAATGATCAATCTCATAACTCCTATAAGCAATACAAAATATAGAGTTGGGCAAACACGGACCCTGGATATACCAGAGGTGGGGTCAGCTGCCTAGGAAGAGTAAGCATCCCCTGTAGACCGAACACACCCACCGTGAGCCCTATTTCTTGATCAAGTAAACGGGGTAATCCGTAGTTATAATCAGTGTGCAAAGAACAGCCTAATAATTGATATGAAATATGTCAGACAGCATTTGATCCAAAGATAGGTTGTATTGGCAAACTAGATCATTATAACTTCCATAGAATTTGAGAAATGCTGACCTTAAACGAGACTGTTGAACCCCTGTAACATCAACGTCTTTGTCAGTTGCCTGCCTCGATTTAAAAACTGATCATACGTAGAACAAGTTCTTGCACATGGAATCAGTTAAGAGATATCAACATATGTAGGTGATAATGGAATATTGCTACATAAATATGGGAATTTGACGATGGAGAAGCTGAAATCATTTCAATGTTAACCTCAGTTTTAGTATTATTTTCTGTCCTTTTCTATGTATTTATTATTCTTTGTTTAGGTTGGTTTTTATTGTTCTACATGTAAAACGCTTTAGGGTAATTATCTTGATTAGATAAAGCGCTATATAAATGTACAATAATGATAATAATAAGTAGTGATTATCTCTTTTTCTGTAAATGCAGGGTACATTACGCCCAATGTCACAAAATAGCTATACTTACTGTCCTTTTAAACATAATAAGTTTCTGTCAAGCACAGAAAATCATGATATTTCAGAATGTGAAATCGCTGACCTAACCAGAAAATTTTAAACCCCTATCAAATGATGCAAAAGAAGCATATCGCTGAAAACTAATTTCGCGCCTTCAGGACACGTCTTGTGACCCCAACGGGTATACACAGCGCCACCTGTTGAGGAAAATGATGCCATTCCATACTGGTCATTGGCCACAAACAGTACTACCACACCAACAATGAACCTCATCTAAAGGCGCGAGTGGAAAGGAAGAGAGGTATGTTATGAAAAATGATGGGTTTCAGCCTTTCTTAAGACATCATATATGCGGTCGACAAGGGATGCTTACTCCTCATAGGGACCTGACCCGTGACATTCACACCTGATGCCGAGCGTTTGGCGATGGAACTGTCACTTCCTGTTTTAACCACTAAGGCCTGTCGCTGTCGATATTCGAAAACCGGGCTTCCGCATACGGGGCAAACGCTCTACCTCTAGACCACCGCAACTTGGTTAAAGGACACATCTCATGTTTTCAAAGTATACAACATTACATGCATTTTGTCTTCTTTATGCTTATAGTAACTCATTCTAATAGTTCGTTCGCCGAAATTTTGCGATAATTAACCACAATACAGACTTAAATCTAAGCTCCGATTTCAAAAAGTCTAGTTAATTAGGTAGGTAGTCACGTGGTACAGTGACGTCACATGCACCCTTCGGATTGTGAAAGTACTGCGATATATTATTAAAAACTCAACTTTTAGGGGCCTAATTTATTTACCATGGGCAACATTTAAATCGATGTTGACAAATTTTCTGAGTTTTATATGTTTTCGCCACCAGTGCACACATATAACGATGTAAATACCCAAATATAGCGAGTAAAGCGTGTATGAAATCGGCAGTATTGTGAGTAAATAATGTTTATATGAGTCGCTGTCTACAAACTGTTTGGTGATGTTCTTCCTTTATACATCTGTAATTGATGCTGTTTTTCTAAAATAAACAGTGCCATCATTATTTATTTTTGGATTAGACAAATTATGATACGTTAAATTGTTGACAACTAGGCCCTATGCCAAGCTATTGTCACGAGTGTATTTCGGAAAGAAAGAAAAAGACAACGCACACACAAATCAATAAAAATAATCAAATTTAAAGTGGTAATCACATTATTCTATTTTATAAAGGAATCTTATTACTATTTTTGAATTGTGATCTGCATGTCTTTAGGAATTACAAAGTGGGAGCACGGCGTTATACTGACGCACTCAAGATGCTACGAGTTCAATAAGGAAATAATTTTATAATTCAAATTAAAATCAGGAAATACAATATTCTATTATTTGTATAATTAAACGTTCAATTATTTTGTATCTTTTATTTTTTGTAAAGTTACCAGTTGGTAGAAGTTACATTGTATCGTCGATATATGTTGTTACAAGGTGAAGGTCAGTTGATCCGAGTGTGTATTGAATTTGAAGAGCAAAACAGAATGTATGCTACAGGCCTACCAGTGCTTATAGCTTCGATATATCCATTTTCTTGCAGTTTATCAGGGTCTCTGTCCAAGCGGTTTTTGAAAAGGTGACTGGGTGTGTTTTTTAAGGTAAAGTTCTTGCTCCAACAAAAAAATTATCCACGTCTTTTTTCTCGTACCATCCTTCGAAAAATTAAAAAATACTCAGTCTAAATCCTTTCTACCGACAACTAGTACACCCGAGCACGGCGCAAAACATCTTAATACATTATTATTTACAAGCCGTTAACATGATAATTGGTTTTTTGTCGATTAAATCTAATCTGTTTATGAAATGGATAATAGATGTTTTCAAACCCGAGGGCGCATATGACGTCACACATAATGGCACGTAAACTAGCGAAAGAAAATATGCATATCGCAAGATTTGAATTTCAATGCTTTCAAATTCGAAAACTACTCAAAATATTTCATTCAAAACACATTTAAAGTAGTTTTAGGCATAAAAAGAATTAATTTTGCTGAAAAAATGAAAAAGTTTAGAATCATGCGTTGTGTCCTTTAAGATGTGTCATAAATAGACAATACAGCACCTTCTGTTACTCATTGACATCGTATATCTGTTTATCTTCTTCGATAACATGATATCAAGTCAACAAACAAATTTGTAATTGCTAAACTCTTTACATGAACAGGCGAACATAAGAACAGTGATCAGACACCTGAAGGCGAGAGGTTTTACTTTCATATTAAGTGACTCGTGGGTTCCATATTTCTCAGGTGTGTCCTATAGAAGTTGCTTATTGATTTCGTCTTTGTGAAGTATACTTGACAGCATATGCACACAATTATATCTTATTTTAAGTTATTTGGAAAACAATGTTAACTATGAATTATCAATTTGTGCACTACACCAAATATCTAATTGTAATATATGATTAAATATGGTGGGTGTGACATTAGTCAACTGTGATGCTTACTTCCCCTGGACACACGGTCCCATCTCTGGTTATGTATAGTTAATGAAAATCAGAATGACACATTCTATAAAAAAGACGATTCCTGCATTACGTCCCAATAATGTTGACAGGTAACATTGGGTACGATTCCTAAATATTTTGTAAGAAATATCATTGTTAAATTGAAGTTGAATTGTTAGAATAATTATTCTCTATTAAGGCTCGGATTCAAAAGTTAGATGGAATAGTCCTCTTTGGCTTTGTGAGTTATTTCATTTCCACTTCACATTTAAAAAAACCCGAAAGCACTTTAAAACCAGCCCCGCATTCTGTACAGTTTTCGCAACGGGGTTTTCCGTACACTGGAATCTGCACACTTAATTTGTTGCAACAAGAAGTATATTTGTAGGAAATACAAGGTGTAGACGTAAACTTGAAATATGATGGAAAAGACTTAACATGTTTACAACAAAGAAGGTTGATTATGTCAATGGTACCTAATCCTTTGTTGAAATATTTCACTTTAACCTTAAGTTTATTTTAAAGTATCAAAGATTAAAAGAGATTTCAAACGAACTAAAAACTAATGACAGAAGCACGGTATTTTAATATTCGACATGTTATTCAAAATGAGGAAAACACAGTAACTGGAAACGGCTGGCAGAATTGATTAGAATCCATTTAGCGAGAACTGTGTTCTTTCAGGGTTATAAAATCCATAGATATGAAAGATGAACAGATATTGCAAGGTGAAAAACGAATTCACTCAATCCAGTTAGATGACTATGATAAGCTTAGTAAATCACCTTTTTACCTTTCATTAAAAAAGAAATATCAAATTATAGGTATACGTAATTTATGAAAATGGGACATATTCTCGGAAAATCAAAAGCCGATTGTGTAGTGAGTGAGAAAAAGCTAACGAATGTGAATTGGACACAAATGAGAAACGAGTTTTGGAACATTTGAGGTCAATTCTTAGTCTGTTCTTTACATACTGCTTTTCACCACGGATTACTGACTTTAGGTGATCAGAATGAATCAAGGGCTCACGGCGAGTGTGGTCGCTGAACAGGGGATGTTTGCTCCTCCTTGAACCTGGTCACAGCTTTAGTGTGACCAGTGGTCCTTGTTTCTTATTTCATTGATTTTGTATTCTTTATGGATTATGACATTGATCACTTCCTTATCGTCACCCTTTTCATCCAAACGATTGAAAACAAACTCCTGGTAGAGAATAGTGATATGAAAAGGATGGGACGTACACAAATGTATAATAAGAAGCAGGACATTAAGTGGATTCAAATGTAAATAAATGATACCAGTGACGATTCTAAGGATACTGATGATGAATGTTTTGTGAAATAATTTCTTCGTAGTTTTGTACTGGAAATCACAAGATGCGATACCGATGACGTTAATGCATAAATTCTGGTGGAAGGTTTCATTGATTCAGTTATTGTTTCTAGTACGTCAAGGTCAAATTCTAGGAAGTGAGGTCTGCCATTTAAGAATGGGTTAGCGAAGGGAGGCACTTAACAGGAAAGTTCTAAAATTCACATAATAATTGTTATACTGTATTTGGGTCTCGCCTATAGACGGACTTTATTTGGCTGTAACTGCAGCTACTAAATTTTATACATGAACTTATATCAATGCGTTAAAGATCAAGAGTGAGTTTGAACTAGTACGTCAAGATCAAATTCTAGGAAGTAAGGTCTGCCTTTTTACAATGGGTTATCGAAGGGAGACACTCAACAGGACAGTTCATAAAATTCACATAATAATTGTTATACTTTATTTGGGCCTCCACTATAGACAGACTTTATTTGGCTGTAACTGCAGCTACTAAATTTTATACATGAACTTATATCCATGCGTTAAAGATCAAGAGTGCGTTTGAACTATGTTAATCGTATTTTTATTGAAAGAGTTGTGGATCTAGAACTTAGAAAATATTGCCACAAAACGAAGCCCTTTTGTGAGACTTCCCTTCACAATCATATATAAATTTATTTTCATTCAATTAAAATCTTTTATTAAAAGTAAATGATAGCAGGTTCTAAGTCTATGTAAGTCCTCTCCTTTGATTTGTCCAAGGAAGTAAAACTAAACGTAGTTCTTCTGTAAACAATTTAAAGTTAATATTCATGCGGTTTTCGTAAAAGAAAAGAAAGAAAGCAATACTACTAAAGAGGAAATGTTTAGTCATTCCGAATGGACCCACAAAATCAAATATTGCAGTGATGAACTGTAATTAAGACACGCTGATACAATGAAGATTTAGAAACCTTGGCAATTAGAATATTCAATATCAACAGAAACTAATTACATGTATTTATGCACTCTAAATGTGAGCGTACTTTAATTTGATATTGTACATATACATGTATCCTGCATTTATTTGATTTAACATCATATGTAAATATAATCCTGTCGATGTTTTTGGCCAAGTATTATGAATCTGATTATTCTTATCATCCCCAAAGCATTTCGGGTAAATCTAATAAGTTTTATTTTAAATGCATGGCATCTTGAGCATGCGTAGAAGTGATTTATTACAAGTCCCTGCTGGACTGAAGAAGCAAACTGGGTCATGGGTTGTCACAGGGTCACGACAAAACTCGAATTCGTTACCTCGTGGCAATCTGCAAGTAATATTCCCATTTTGGCTTGAAGGAATGAACCTATGTATTTTTGTTTTTTGAAATTAAAGCCTAAAATATATAAAAACGGAACTGAAAGATATTTTCCTTGTGTTCAGCCATTCATCCTATTGAACATTAACTGTTACCACTTTGATATATATAGCTATGCCGTGAAAATGAACATTGCATGTGTACTATTTAAAGGTCAAGTACGGTGATTTTCCTAAAACTTAAGTTTTATACAGAAAAATGTCTGTCGTACACTTATGGATTAATTTCCATGGCAATTTTAATAAAAATCAGTTGGCGTGAATTACACGGCGCTATCAAACTTTCACCTGAGCGATCGATAAATGTGTTGTGACGTGAGTTATCGCTCGTAGCTTATGACGTCATCTGAGACAACTTTCGACTGCATTGATAGGGTTTTATAGTGTTTACATAGAAAAGTCCTGTATTTATGGTACAATGCTCTGCTTTGAACTGCAGTGTGAAATCGGGACAGGGATTAAGTATATTTCTTTTCCCAAAAGATACTAAATTTCGAAGAATTTGGATACTGAAACTGAAAAGAGACACTGAAATTTGTGACAAGCCACGAGGATTAGTGAGTGACACTTTAATTAACGAGGATCAGGTTTCCATCATCCTGTTTGAATCCAAACAAAGTGCAAAGTGATGATTAACTGGACATCCTACAAAACAAGTGGAGGGATGTATTTTAATTATATAAAAAGTTCAACCCAAAAAGGGGGGATGCACGCAATCCACCCCTCTCTACATCCACTACTGAATGCTTTAATGCGACATTGTATTCAATGGGTTTGCGATTGCACATGCAAGGTGAAGATAACGAACAGTGATCAATCTCATAACTCCTACAAGCAATACAAAATAGATAGTTGGGCAAACACGGACCCCTGGACACACCAGACGTGGGATCAGGTGCCTAGGAGGAGTAAGCATCCCCTGTTGACCGGTCACACCCGCCTTGAGCCCCATATCCTGATCAGGTAAACCGAGTTATCCGCAGTCAAAATCAGTGTGCCAAGAACGGCTTAACAATTGGTATGAAACACGTCAGACAGCATTTGACCCAATGCGAGGTTGTATTGACGAACTAGATCGTTATAACGACCATAGAATTTGCGAAATGCTGACTTCAATCGAGACTGTTGAAATCCCTGTACCATCAACTTGTTTGTCAGTAGCTTACCTCGATTTAAAAACTGACTATACCCAGAACAAGCTCTTGCATATCGAATCAGTTGAGATATATAAACACCATATGCAGGTGATAATGGAATATTTCTACATAAATGTGGGAAGTTGACGATGGAGAAGCTGAAATCATCCCGTTTGTCATACAGTTGAGTTATTAGTTTGTCGTTAATGTCTACTTTCAATAAAATATCTAAGTATGAAGCAGAAGTGGACGACTCTGTGGTGTCCTTTATTTCGAGCTCACAGGGATATATCAAATCGACATATGAATGAAAGCTATCATTGTTAATAGACAAAACGTCATCGATATATCTAAAAGTCGAATTGAAGGTCACAGCAAGAGATTTTTTCTTCTCACGTAGAAGTTTTTGAATAAATTCTGCTTCATATGAATATAAAAACAGGTCAGCTAACAAAGGAGCACAATTCGTGCCCATGGGAATTCCAACAGACTGTTGGAAGACCTGATCACCAAAGACCACGAAGATATTGTCAATGAGGAACTCTAGCATATTTTTTATTTCAACTTCATAAAAATTAATGTCACCCATTACCTGGTTCGAATTGATTTTATTTCTTTTATTAAATGAAATATCTTTCGAATATTGTCGTACTCATACTATATTTATAAGGGACTCATCGTCATCATTTCATTTCTTCACTATATATATAGATCTATTGAAAAAATAAAATATAGTAAAAATGGAAATTAATTTAATTTCAAAAACCCATTTTGATAAAACGTTATTTATTGCGAGGTCAGTCCAATTTCCAAAGCTTTTTTTTCAAGTTCATTATGAAAACAAGTACAAGTTTTTCCTTTTCCTAATATGCTACATTCCTAATGTGCTACATATATATCATGAATCATTAAGGCAAAATTTCACACCTCAAAATGCTACAATTCGTTAACTTTGTGCCGTAATATATCAATTTCGCATTTGACGTGTGTTGTGAAGAAATTACATGTACTAATAGGCCTAATTTACATTTTATGATATTGTGTCTACATGTAGATGGGTTTGTTGTTTGGTTTTTTTAAAAAGGGGGGGGGTACAAATAACGTTGTGCACAATAAGTTTTTTTTCTTTTGTCTTTTGTTGTTCTTTTTTCAAAAAGGCATTTTTCAGTTAAATATATATCTAGCTAAACACATTATCATTTGAATCTGATCAATCTCATACAAATAAATCCCATAATAAAAAAAAATACAAACGTGAGGGTCAATCTAGTTAAATACGCTCACAATCGCTACAATAGAGTATACGGCGAGTATCTATGAAGTCTGATTTTGATTAGCCTCGATTGTGTAAAATACAAAGGTTATCTTTGATAGAACATTTTTTTCCCAATATTATTCCCAATTTTCTATGGACTGGCCCGATAAATAATTTCTAAATGAGATTCCAATGAGATATTTGTCGAACATATAAATGTATATATCATATAAATATTATTATCTGATGATTTCGAAACGGATGTAGGTACAAACATTATAAAGGTTGAATCCCTAAACTCAAGTGTAGCTACGGTATTTCATCGTCACTATCCACGGTGTTGCTAAAACTGGCAATTTCTCACAGAAATTAAAAAGATGATATACAGGCGTAAACAACTACAAATGTATCAGATGACGTCATAAGAAAGGGTGACAATCCCTTCATTCGTTTCTATAAACAACGATTTTGGAATAGGTATTTTGCGCATTTACCTGGATTTTAAAATAAAAAATAAACACATCAATAAACTTTTCAAAACGGGTTTTAATGAATTATAAACTTTATTTTCAAATCTATTTTTATTACACTTGACCTTTAATACATAGACATTTTGCACACTCAGCGTCGCCATATAGAATTACTTAATCATATATATATATATATATATATATATATATATATATATATATATATGCGTGTCAAAGGTGATAGGGGAAAACGATGTAATCAATGGACGCCGCCTTTTAACATTTATATCAGATATATTGCTTTCTGTTCATAATTTCTTTTCTTATATTTGATACGATTTCTTTACATCATGGATACAGAGCACCACACTTTTACTCTAGGAATTTGGGGGTTTTTTTGGGGGGGGGGCAGTTTCTGTTTTAAGAAACTACTTGTCATGTCATGTTATTTACACTTAGTTGTTTTTTATACCCATGTTATGAAGATTCCACTTCATGAAACAACAATTTACCGTCTAATTGTAAATTCTGAATCGTATAAAATTGTAGAATGTCGGTGATACCCTCTACCGGCTGCTAGATCTATTACAGAATGGTATTTAGGGTGAACTAAATGAGTTCATTGTCAATAAACTCGGGGGACTGTTATCACTTCTCCGTTTAATGTATTATTTCATTGGGATAAATCCTAGAAGTCAAGTGACTAAACATCGAAAGTGAAAGTAGCAAGCAGCCTAGCAAACATAGAGACACATACAATCTACTTCACAAGCTGTAAATGAAATTATAATGCTTGTACGGTGTTTCACATTGATTAAGAACCCGGATGGAAGTTTTTTTCTTTATAACCTTTTGACCCAACATGGCGTTTTAGTGTGCAAACCATCTATGCTGATGAACATTTCATATATACAAATTTCATGCTTGCAACAAATACATCCTCATACCATAAATATTCGTGGAAAATACGATAAAAGAGTTATGTCGCTTGGCTTAGAAAATAATAAAATCAATTGGTTATCATTAATCGAAATTGAACGTTTGAAACAACCCTCGGTATCGCCGAGACATTCCAATGGGATGATGTAATATCATCGTCATCTAAATGGAATCACGTTGTCAATTTGTAGGTAAACAAAGAGGCTAGCAGGTCAAAAGTATCGTCACCGGACAAGTACGATGGAAATCAAATTTGTGATAATTTAAGAAATGTTGAGAGTACCTGAGTCAATATGCAGATTAGTTATTTAAAACACAACTTTTGAGGAAAGGGGTACAATGTAACTTCTTGAAAGCAAAAAGAAACGGTCGTCCCAAGAAAATTTCCTGTCGTAGAGAGGCTAGGTCGTTTCCTTTCGTAAACCAGAATATGGGGAAGGTGTTGAAAGAAATAATAAATCGACAAAAAACAAGTCACCGAGAGAACATTGCAGAGAATTCTGCATAAACATAACATTTTTGCGGAGACTAAAAAGTTTGAAAAAGGAAGCCAACAGGATAAAACGACTTGCAGGAAAGATTACCTGTCGAATAGTTTTGAAGGAAAATTGTCTCATGTGATGAATCGTAAGTTAGTCATCGGCTAAGATAAGAGTATGTTTGTAGAGGTCTGCCAACAAAACGTATAAACTAGAGTGTATATGTATGCAGAAAGTAGATCGAACGATTCCATCATTATCCGGGGTTGTATTTCTTGGTATGATGTTGGTACTCAGTGCAAGGTTGATGGTATATTATAAATTCTGTAAAATGAAAAGATGGAGATAACAGTGATCAATCTCATAACTCCCATCAAAATGCAAAAATTATCAGTAGGGCAATCACAGACCCCTGGACATACCAGAGGTGGAGTCAGGTGCCTGGAAAGAGTACGTATCCCCTGTTGTGAGCCCCATGTCTCGATCGGGTAAACGGAGGAGACCGTAGTCAAAATCAGTGTGCAAAAGACGGCATCAATTTGGTATCAAACATAGACAGGGGATACTTACTCCTCCTAGGTACGATCCCACGTCTGGTGTGTCCAGGGACCTGTGTTTGCCCAATTCTTAATTTATTTTGTTTTCCTTATAGGAATTATGAGATTGATCACAATTCGTTAACAGCATTTGACCTAATGACAGGTTGTATTGGTAAATCAGATCGTATGATGACCATCAAATTCACAAATAATAATAATCATAATCTTAGCTGTCATTTGATGTTGGAAGATTGTGTTGTAAAATTGTGATCTGTTATTTCAATTACAGAAAAGAATAAAGTTTATCAACTTATATTATTAACAGTTGCGTTAAAAATCCTATCTAGAGGCACTGAAGGAAGCAGAATTCCTTTTTCATACACTCCGTCTGCCCTTTTGAAATATGAAATTCTTCAAAATCATGCTTCAGTTTTCGACACATTTAATATCCCAATCAATGGGATGGATGGATATGAGTTAACGTACCTATACTGGATTCCTAAACTTCACAAAAACCTTTTTAAAGAAAGATACATTGCTGGATGGAGTAAATGTTCTACCAATCCCTCACGAAAATATCAACAGCTGTGAAGGAGAAACTTCCAACGTACTGTGCCACAACATATGTCAAAAGTGATGTAAATCAAATGTGGATTTTAAAGCATTCGAAAGAACTTTTAGTAAATTTGAAATCGCAAAACTTTTCTCAAATCTACATCAAAACGTATGACTTCTCAACACTTTACATGGCCATTCCTCACGATCAATTAAAGACTAGACATTTTGATATCAGAGATAGTTGCTTCTTCAAAGGAAATATTCATATCTAGTGATTAGTCTCCTAAAAATTATTTTGTTAAACACTTTGATTCCATGCACAAGTATTCTGAAGTTGAAATTAAAAATATGCTAGAGTTCCTCATTGACAATATCTTCACGGTCTTTGGAGATCAGGTCTTCCAATAGTCCGTTTGGAATTAACCATGTGCTCCTTTGTTAACTGACCTGTTTTTATATTCGTATGAAGCAGAGTTTACTCAAAAATTTGTACCCGAAAAGAAAAAAATCTTGCTGTGATCTTCAACTCGACATTTAGATATATCAACAACGTTTTATATATTAACAATAATGGTTTTCATTCATATGTCGATTGGATATATCCCTGTGAACTCGAAATAAATGACCCCACAGAGTCTTCCACATCTGCCTCGTACTTAGATATTTTATGGAAAATTAATATTAGCGGCAAACTAACAACTCAACTTTATGAAATATGGGATGATAACAGCTTCTCCATCGTCAAAAATAAACCAAAGTATTTGTGACAGAGAATCAATTATGTATTGCTTTTAAGAAGGTTATACCCTAGCGATGTCTTGGATTTGTGTGTGTATTTAATGTAGAATTTAAAAAAAAAACACGAAGCACTTTTAAAATGTCAAGCTTGCAATTTTCGGCGATTGATTGTATATTATTTAACGTCCCTTTCGAGAATTTTTCACTCATATGGAGGCGTTAATTTTCGGCGAAAAGTTTGATTTCATCCCTACCGTTTAGAACCAACCCTCATGCATCGACACGGTGAACTCGACGAAATTATGTAAACTTCCGTCCCCCATTTGAGAAGCAGTAGACGATATTTGACGGTTGATTATAACTGATAAATGGACTTTATTTCCAATTCACCATGACGATGCAAGAGATTATACCTTGGCAGAGTTGCCTCTATACGATAGGTGTATATTCATCATATCAAATCGAACTTTTCACTAAAAATTGCAAGCGGTACAGTTGGTATAAAAGAAAACCAAGATGGCGGCGTGATATACCTTGTGAACAAGACAATATTTAAAACGTCCTGAGCTTGTGTGTTGATCATGTCGTCTGCATCTCGGTCTATTGGAAAAGGCAATCTTTTCTGTAATAATAATATTAAGGGTCTATAGTACTATTCCGGTTCCCAATAAAATTATCATTACCCCTTATTAGGAAGTAGTGTGGTATAGACCCCTGCTATTATTATTACAGACCAAATTAACAAGTTTCACGTGTGGAGAATGAAAACAAAGCTTTGCTGGCCATTCTCGTCTCAGACAACATAAATGCACCCCACTCTATGCCTAGAAATTGATCTGACCTCTAATATGTAGATACGTCGTGCACATGAATTAGTGGGGTAAGGCTAGTATGAAAAAGTATACTATATTACCGATAAAATACACATTTATAGTAAACACACAAGATAAATCAATCATTTACAATTTTTAATCTTTTATTCATGCATATCCAAAGACAAACTTCTTAAGAATATCTTGGCTCTGCCAGGATCCCCGCATTATTGTGTTGTCAATGTACCGCACGGTGGCGCCACATTATAAGGCCAATTACACAGCTGTAGATTTTCATCAAAAACTAGACCTTTTAAAAAAAGAATATTTCTTAGCATTTATGATAAAACTTTTAGAATACATAATGCACTTTTAAAATGTTTTAGCTTGTTCTAATGATAGTTTTATCTATCATCCATCTGCTTTCTAAACAGTATATATCTATAGTTAAAGCATTTCTTGAAGAAAAAATTGGTTGTCATATTGTTGAAGTGATGAGTTCACCACCAAGCCTAAATTTCCGCTCTGTGAGATCTTCATCTGTTAGTTGGTTGTTTTTACTTCCCGTCGCGAAATGTTCACCCATATTCAGACGTCACCAGTTCTAATTTTAGACCTATCCTATAGCGCTTACGGCCGTAGAAACGAGGGTTCTTTAACATGACAACGCCTGTTACGACACAGTACCTCCGTTTTAAGGTCATATCCGAAAGACCCGTGATTCTTACAATTCTGAATGCCGAGCGTTTGGCGTAGCAAAGTGGATGAGACACAGTTAACGCTGATGTGTGTTCATGTTACATATACCAATCACCATCACATATTATTTTTAGCATCATCGATTATCATCCGATCATCATAATAATAGCTGATGTCCTTCTCAAGGTTCAATAAGTACGAAGTATGTCACATCAAATCAAAATACACAATGTACATGTCTTTACACACAGTTTCAATCTAAATCGAAAAATATATATAAATGAAAAATTTACGCGTCTACAGATTGAGCGCTAACACGCCGAATGACGAATATTCGCTTATTACCCATTGCCCAAATGGAAAATGGCGTGAAATGCGCCCTCTACAATATCTCAATTCAGGATACATTAATTCTATTCTAATTCATCGACTCAAAAAATAGAATTATATATGTTTGACGCGGCCATGGTACGACCGGGGCTCGGCACTCACGAAGTGAACGCTCTATTACTTAGCTACCACGACCAGTGTCTTCATATGTAAACCATTTACTAACAGACATCATATAAGTACACTTCCAAACTTACCTATACTACAGAAGTTGTGTCCGAAGAAAGTGCCCCCGTGACAGGTATAGTATGTGGTACAATTAGTGTACATGTCTGGGTATCTCTTGTCCGGAAGAAGGGAGCAGTCCTGCCAATGTCCGCAGGGACGAGCCACATTATCGGGTCTAACAAACGGCAAAATGGAAAATAAGTTAAAGTCCTCTTATGTTAAAATAAATGCGATTTACCAAACACTAGAGTTCCAAGTTCGCAACTTTTGCTCTCCTTTTTCCTAATGAAATATTAAGATAACGAACAGTGATCAATCTCATAACTCCTATCAGCAATACAATATAGATAGTTGGGCAAACACGGACCCCTGGATACACCAGAGGTGGGATAAGGTGCCTAGGAGGAGTAAGCATCCCCTGTCGATCGGTCACATCCGCCGTGAACCCTCTATCCTGATCTAAATGTATTGCAACTTTCCTCAAGGTACTACATGTACCTAGTACCATGATATGTGAATATAACGAACAGTGATCAATCTCATAAATCATATAAGCAATACAAAATAGAGAGTTGGGGAAACACGGACCCTGGACACACCAGAGGTGGTATCAGGTGCCTAGGAGGATTAAACATCCCCTGTCGACCGGTCACACCCACCGTGAGCCTTATATCTTGATCAAGTAAACGGGGTATCCGTAGTCAAAATCAGTGTGCCAAGAATGGCCTAACAATCGGTATGAAACACGTTAGACAGCTCCCAAGTTTAAATCATTCAATTTATCATTTGCGAAAATTAAATGAAATACAAGCTGTAGTGTTTAAGGTATCTGATTCATAAAACCATTTATTTTTCTATCCCCAATTTGGTCCCAAGAATAAAAAGAGAATTCTGGTATATTCGCAGCTTGTTTTTGCTGTAGATTTATCAAAGAATTTTAAAGGAACTTCATTGTGTGAATTAGTCATTTATTAAAACTAACAAAAGGCTGGGAAAAAATTATTTTCACAAAAGTCCATTTCTGTAGCACTAAATCTTTAGTGAAAATAAAATGCCTATGACAGAGAGAGTAGATGACCTATTTATAGTTATTTAAATTTTTGTCCGACTTATTTCCCTGGTAGAAATTTAGACAAAATGAAATATTTTTACACTTTGAATGATGGAGGTACCTCTACTTTGCATATTTTGAAAGATTAAGGTAATATAAACCTTTTCACCATGAGCTTTCTCTGAATAGCATAGTTCTATAGAGAGTTCAAGCCCCAGGATATAGCTAAATACGGGTGTTATTTCGGCTTGAGCATCACTGAAGAGACATTATTTGTCGAAATGCGCATCTAGTGCATCAAAATTGGTACCGTATAAGTTTTACATCATGGAAATAAAATCTTTCTCAAAAATTTCTCGACCTACTGATCATACAGCAAACAAATTAAGAGTGTGATAATCGTCCCTTAAACAAAATTTAGTTAGTGTTCCCAGAAATGATTGAAAGTAACAATTAGTTAAAAAAAAAGAGAGAGAGACAAAACAACCAACATTCATGTTTAATTTATCCACTCACTGTTTTATTTAACTAAACAGAAACATAAGGTTCAGTATTTTGCAAGTCCACTGTTTTCAGAAAGACAAACCTTAGGTTGAGATTGTCAATCAAATATATCCTTTAAACTCATGAATTACAGTGCCGAAGCCCTCATTTTATCAATAGTTGTGAAACATTTTCTATTCCTCCTTCATAATGCCTCAATGTTCTCAATGTGGTTTAAGTCCGGACCAGCCAAGCACTTTAACGTTAATTTTGTACGTCAAACCAGCGTAAGGAAAAGGCGGGATTTGTGTTTTGGATCTTTATCCAGCTGAAGTGTCAAATAATTTTTATTTTAAGGGGTAACTCCAATCTTAATATAATTCCAAACCCATATATGGAACTATGGAGTGTGTTTTGGGCGCTGGTACGGTGGTCTTACGTCATCTTTGGTCCAGACCTTTACACAGTGAGAATGGTGTCAAACTGACTGACACTCATCAGCGAAAAGTATTAAATCTCTCTATAACACTAATAAAACATACAAGTACTGTATAAATCAGAGAGAGAGAGAGAGAGAGAGAGAGAGAGAGAGAGAGAGAGAGAGTATTAAAAACTTACCTAATGCAACATTTAATTCTATTTCGATGAGTATAATATACAAATTTGGACCGAAACCCCACCGTTTTTCAAAAGCTTGCAGATAACCGAAACTCCTGTCAACCAATGATTTGAAGGTGGGTGACATTTGAAATGTGCAATGTTTCTGTTTTGCTGTGTGTATTACACTTACCTATCGCATTGTCCTGTAACGGCATTGTAGACAGTGTTCAGAGCAGGGGGGTTAGGGCAGTCATGAAGAACACCTATCCCTCCAGTGCATTTGACGTACGACCGACAACCTATTTCATAGTGGCCGTCAGAGTTACCAACACATACATTGGTATCTCCGCAAACTGAAATCAGAAGAAAGGCTGTTGGTTGGGTGTTTATGTTCTTTCTAGAATTTTTCAATTTTTCACGTTACCAGTGGCAGATGGAGTACCATAAATCTAGACCTATGGTTAGCACTGAGGGACGTAGCACTGAGGGTTCTATAGTGTACCGACGCCTGCCACAACATGATTCCTCCGTTCTTAATGTCATATCTGAAAGACCTGCGATTTTCACTTCTAATGCTAAGCGTTTGGCGAAGGAGCAATCAGACTTATGTTCAACCAGGCCATGGCACTTTCATTTTGATCTAGCAATGTATGTTTTAAGTATTTGAAATATTCAAAGCGTCTCGCAATTCTGATAATTAGAGTGTAATTATACAGATGGACGATTTAAAACTCCAAAGCGCAAAAACTAATTCCCACTCCCGTACTGGGAACAGGATTACATATGTTCTCGGATACATTTGTTAAATGTTCTATGTGGTAAATTGGAGCGTCTCAGGAAATTCTTACGTGCCATGGAATAGACAGCATATACAGAATTTAAAACTTTCATAATTGCATGGAATAAACTGCGCATACAGAATTTAAAACTTCTTTACATACAAGTGAATCTTGCCTGACAAGTGAGAAATTAACCTTTCAAAAAATTCGAATGGAAAATATTTTTTCTTACGAATTTTAACAACATAACGTGAGAAGTTTTAGAATCCTAAATAAAATTAAATTTTCTATTGAAAATTCCTTTTTTTTTTTTCATGTAGAATTTCCTCTCTTAAATCCTATTCGAAAAATACGAATTATTTTTTCTGTAATAATTACCTGTGAGTGTTTGTAAAATTCTGATAAGATTTTTAAAATATCGATAGGATTTTAAAAAATTATTATCCAATTTTAAAAAAAAGATATTAAAGTTTATATTTTTTTTATAGGAAATATTTTTTTTCATTTGGATATTTGTAAGGTGTATTTAGCACAAGTAGATGTCTTACTAAAAGGACCGCTTACCTGTTGTACAGAAAACAAGCGCAGAAAACAGTGCCAAATAGTTGTCCATGTATGCCTTGTCTAGAAGTGTACATGTACTTTTCTTATCTCTGTCAATTGACTGTAAGGTCTTCCAGCATAGATAATTCAGTGTTGTATAAAACTAGAGATAATCCACACACGTACCATACACGTACTTTCAGTCTGTTGGTGCATATAGCCTCTCT
Organism: Ostrea edulis; assembly: GCF_947568905.1. Classification (NCBI taxonomy): domain Eukaryota; kingdom Metazoa; phylum Mollusca; class Bivalvia; order Ostreida; family Ostreidae; genus Ostrea; species Ostrea edulis. The sequence continues at coordinate 33,563,605 of NC_079165.1, read as the reverse complement.
GGTGTTTAATCGTTTAATTGTTTATATTTTCAATGCTTTTGCCTTTTATATATTTAAATTAATCAACCTACGTGTTTTTGTTCTTCGTTTTCTTTCAACTATAGTCCAGCTGGACACGTCATTACTGGTGATGTTGATATAGTTGAATATGAGGACCTGAAATCATGTATTTTAAAAGGTCCTAAATTCAGACAATCTTAGTTTTTCAATTTGAGACAGAACTTTATCTCTCTTATGAATTATGTCGATATGAAAAAGAACTTGATACATTGTCAGAATGGATTAAATGTATAAGAGGAATATCAAAACGGATTCGACAAACCAAAACAAAAGTACGTACCATCTATCTTTCTGTGTTTAAAGAAATATATAGTTTAAATGAGGAACATGTTTTGGTTTCAGCTGAATAAGCTTCTAACATTTTCTTTGTTTGAAGAGTTTGGCGTTGATTCCACACTTGGTTATCGTACTTGTACATGTACTCCATCTTCCCTTTCGAAAGATGAAATTCTTCCAAATCATGCTTCAGTTTTAAAAATGTGTAATATCTCGGTCAATGGGTCGGGTGAATATGAGTTACTATACCTATACTGGATTCCTAAACCTCACAAAACCCCATTACAAAGAAAGATACATTGCTGGATCGAGTAATTGTTCTACCAAGCCCTTATCTTTGCTCCTTACGAAAATATTAACAGCTGCGAAGGAGAAACGTCAAACGTACTGTAGCGTAACATATGCCCAGAGGTGGTGTAAACCAATGTGGATTTGAAAACTTCTACAGAACTTTTAGTAAACTTGAAATCACAAAACTTTTCTCAAATCAACAACATCAAAACGTATGACTTTTCAACTCTTTACACGACCATTCCTCATGATAAATTAAAGACTAGACTTTTTGACATCATAGATAGCTGCTTCTTCAACAAAAATGAAAAACGCAAATATTCATATCTAGTGATCAGTCATCCAAAAATTACTTTGTAAAACACCATCTCATTCCACACACAGGTACTCTGAAGTTGAAATAAAAATTATGCTGGAGTTCCTCATTGACAATATCTTCGTGGTCTTTGGTGATCAGGTCTTCCAACATTCTGTTGGAATCCCCATGGGCACGAATTGTGCTTCTTTGTTAGCTGACTTGTTTTTATATTCCTATGAAGCAGAATTTATTCAAAAACTTCTACGTGAGAAGAAAAATTTGTATTACCTATTAACAATAATATTTTTTATTCATGTGCCGATTCTATATATCCTTAAATAAAAGACACCACAGAGTCGTCCACTTCTGCTGCATACTTAGATATTTTATTGAAAGTATATATTAACAGCAAACTAACAACTCAACTTTATGACAAATGGGATGATTTCAACTTCTCCATCGTGAACTTCGCATATTTATGTAGCAATATTCCATTATCACCTACATATGATGTGTCCATCTCTCAACTGATTCGATACGCAAGAGCTTGTTCTGCTTATGGTCAGCTTTTAAATCGAAGCAGGCTACTGACAAACAAGTTGATGGTGCAGGGGTTCCAACAGTCTTGTTTAAAATCAGTGATTCGCAAATTCTATGGTCGTTATAACGATCTAGTTTGTCAGTACAATCTATCATTGGGTCAATTGCTGTCTGATGTGTTTGATGCCCATTGTTAGGCTGTTCTTAGCACACTGATTTTGACTATGGATATCTCCATTTACCTGATCAAGATATATGGTGGGTGTGACCGGTCGACAGGATATGCTTACTCCTCCTAGGCACCTGATACCATCTCTGTAATATCCAGGGGTCCGTGTTTGCCCAACTCTCTATTTTGTATTTCTTATAGAAGCTATGAGATTGATCACTGTTCGTTATTTTTGCCTTTCATGGATATGGACATTTCTATCTTGATAAATTTGGTAATGCCTATCATAGTAAATTTGTCTTTACAATTCATTAATTTACTAAAGGTATTAGTATCTGGACAATCAGTTAAGCGCATCACCCAACATTGGAAGTGCTTCCGGAGTGATCGTCCTTTGCTCCATTGAACGTAAATATTGATCCATTTTGAAAACGAAGTATGGATAATGAGCAGAAGAATCAATAATTACAGTGTTACATTTTTCGAATAACATGCCAAAATAATAAAGGTTTTGACAAATTGTTCACTGAAATGGCACGGTAGGTTACAATTTGTTGCATACCGTAGCGTAAATGGCGATGCTATGTAACATTTTTTGTTACTTGTATAGCGTCACCATTCGTGCTACGCTTTGTAATAATTGTTACATACCGTGCTATGGATGGCAACGGTATGTGCGGGGACTGCACCTCTTGGGTAATTCCGGGAGGAAAACACAACTTCTTGTTGATTCCTTTTCATTATTGTGTTTGTAAGTGGGTATATGTATGTGACTTCCATACACATTCAACATTTGTCTCATTCTTACCTTATTTGATGAGGAGATAAGTCAGGAATTATAATGGCAATCATTACATCACCCCAAAATTATTCTTGGGGACTTAACGTTTTGTAACGTATGTCCGTCTGTTTTTCTCTCTTTTGTCTATCAATGTCTTTCTCCCTTTCTGTCTTTTTTCCTGCCTGTGTGGTATTTGTTCTCCTAGTCCAGTTAAAACTGGGAGAATTTTAGCATAGACCCGGAAATGGGTTAATCTGTTTGGCGTCGTCGTCATCATCGTTGCTGTTGTTTTGTTGTTGGCATGCACGAATCTGATCGCAGTGGAATCTTTAAAAAAAAACATTCCACCTTCATCGCTGCAAATTTGCACTCAAAATATTCATCTTTCACCTTTCTTTGGGCATAACGCCCCCTGAAAAAAGAATTCAAGGCGGTTGTTAAATGCATCTAAACGTGTCTATCATTTAAGACATATAAAGAAGTAAAAATATATGTGTGAGGTTCTGAGATTACCATTAATCTTGCAGATGACGTCCTTTTCTGGAGGATCCTGCAATAAACACCTTGAACCGAGTCTATGAATCGCAAGTTGTCATTTGACCATCGTACAATGACTTTAAAGGTTTTATTTGATCAATGATTTATTTAATCAAAGGTCTACAGAAATATTTTCTTTGTTTTTCTACTTAATCCAAGTGATACGCTATCTATTACTTTTCTTCTGAGCGTTCTCTTTTATGAATTTTGATAACGCATTTTTGTTTTCATTTTGACCGACATGAATTGGTATTCGTCAATGAAATTGTCACCATGCCATCAAGAAAGACTTCATGAAATGTTTCCGCTTTTCTTGTCATTTTGTCATAATGACAAGATTTAACTTATTTCATACTATATTTTATTCAGATATTAGTTGATATTAATGTCTTAGTCTAAGTCTACGTACAATGTATTGTAAAAGATTGGGAAACAAGCCATCAGGCTTATATTAATCTCTCTCTCTCTCGATCGAGATCGAGATTTAATCTGAGTGGCTCTTGAATTCATGTGAGCAGTGTATCTATAATTAACTAGACTTTTGTTAATGGAAGAAAATACAACAGAGGACCAATGGGAAAATTACGTTTGTTCTTTGTTTTTCTTTTATTCAAAAAGTTTTCGTCTATGCAAGAAATAGTTATTTCTTATTAAAGTATTACAATTTGTAAACTCTCTCTGTTTCTGTTTCTTTCTCTTTCTCCTTTAGTTTTTAAGGCAGGAAACCCTACGAAAACGCTTCTACAACATCCAATGGGACATCAACCATACTAATACCAACCACCCTAGCGGCCAATCATTTTGATAAACCAGACCATGCAAAAACATACCTGTGATGGCGAATCAATTGAATTGATTAGGTAAGAAGATCTCAACTTGACTCTTCAAATAATCCACTCTATGGGGTTGTGTGTGAGAGAGAGAGAGAGAGAGAGAGAGAGAGAGAGAGAGAGAGAGAGAGAGAGAGAGAGAGAGAGAGAGAGAGATTATATCTACTATCAGAACAGTTTTTCTGTCGTTTAGTTTCTCTCTCTCTCTCCCATTTTCAACGCAAGGAAGTCCAATACATTTTTTAAAACTGACAACCCGTATACCTTACCTTGTTCATTGCACCAATAGAATTACAGCCCCTACACACGAATATCAAAACTCACTTTCGTGTGCAATCTGGACAAGTTTGTTGAGTATCGAGAGAGAGAGAGAGAGAGAGAGAGAGAAAGAGAGAGGGGGTCGGCAGAGAGCGCCCCTATTTTGGGTATTTGTTTCTCGGCAACGGGGCAATCAAGTGGTATAGATGAAAAAATTGATGGAAAAGGGAAAAGTCTGAAGATTCCTGTGCAATAGGCGAGATGCCTGTTCTGCACTGCACTGGTGGTTTTTAAGCATAAACCTCAAAATCTCCGCATCCAAGGACTATATAAGTGCTCTGTAGTTTTAGTATCGGCGTGAGCGTGTTGAATGTGGATTTACATGACAGACACATATACATACCTGCTCACAAACACAACGATTAAAAGGAATCTACCAGATTTTGGTTGGAGTTTTTTTCGGAATCGCCTCAAATCGGTGCAGTTACCGCACAGTATATAACAATTTGTTACAGACCGTTGCCATCCGCAGCACTATATATATAACAACTTGTTACAAATCGTAGCATGAATGGCGACGCTATATAACAAAAAAAGTCGTACGGTACGTGTAACATACGTCGTCACTCATGCTACGGTATGTAACAAATTGTTACACACTGTCTCGATGTTGCATACAAAAAAGGTGAGAACAACGAATAGTGATCAATCTCATAACTCCTAAAAGGAATACAAAATAAAGAGCTTGCCAAATACGGACCCCTGGACACACCAGAGGGTGGGAGTAGGTGCCTAGGAGGAGTGAGCATCCCCTGTCGACCGGTCACACCCACCGTGAACCCTTTGTCTTGAGATAATAAACGGAGTAATCCGTAGTCGAAATCAGTGTGCCAAGAGCAGCCTAAAATGGGTATGAACACGTATGACAGCATTTAACCTAATGATATGTTGTATTGGCAAACTAGATCACTATAACGACCATAGAATTTGCGAAATTTCTGACTTTAAACGAAACGTTGAAACCCTTGTAACATCATCTTTGACAATAGCCTGCCTCGATTTAAAAATTGATCATACGCAGAACAAGCTCTTGCGTATCACATCAGTTGAGAGATATAAACACCATATGCAGGTGATAATAAATATTGGAAGTTGACGATGTAGAAACTGAAATTATCCCGTTTGTCATAAAGTCGAGTTGACACTTTTCATTTTCAGTCAAATATTTTAGAAAGAAGCAGATCTGGAGGACTCCGTGTTGTCGTTATCTCTAGTTTACAGGGATATATGGAATCAACTTATGAATAAAAATGATTATTGTCAATAGATTAAACGTCGATATATCTAATTCTAAAGTTGAAAGTCACAGAAAGAGATATTTGTTTATGTAGAAGCTTTTGAATAAACTCTGATTCATAAGAAAAACTGTTGGAAGACCTTACCACTAAAGACTACAAAGATATTCCATTTTTGTTGAAAAAGCAACTTTTTATGATGTCAAAAAGTCTAGTCTTTAATTTATCGTGAGTGTGGAAAGTGTTGAAAAGTCGTACGTTTTATTGTTGTTGATTTGAGAAAAGCTTTGCAATTTTAGATTTACTAAAAGTTATTCCGAATTCTTTAAAATCTACATTTGATTTACACCAATTCTGGCATATGTTGTGGTACAGTACGTTTGTAGTTTCCCCTTCACAGTTGTTAATTTTTTGTGAGGAACAAAGATAGGGCTTGGTAGAACATTTACTCGATCCAGCAATGTATCTTTCTTTGTAGGGGTTTTTGTGAAGTTTAGGAATCCAGTATAGGCCCGGTAACTCAGACTCATCCTACTCATTGTCTGGGATATCAAATGTGTCTAAAACTGAAGCATAGTTTTGAAGAATTTCATCTTTTGAAAGGGCAGTTGGAGTATAAGTACGATTGCGAAATATGGAATTAATGCCAAGTAATTTAAAATACAGTTGTAATAGTGATCCTTACAAACAACCACAATGCTGTTACAAGCTTTTCAGCTGGAACCAAAACATATTCCTCATGTAACCTATCTAATTCTTTGATCACTTGTGGTTTACTCAACACAAAAGGATAGATGGTACATACTTTTGTTTTGATGTGTCTAATACGGGATTTTAATATTCCTTATAAAAGTATTGTAACCTGTTACTTGATTTTCTACTTTTAACATGTTTGGATCAATAATAATTAGTGACATTGTATTGTGCATTACGATGTATTCCTTCAGAAATGGTCTCGTATATTTTGACATGTCTCATGTTTACACGTGTTCCGATAGTTAAGTTATTCATTTACGAGTTTAGAGCAATCTCGAGTCATTTCATGTACTTACGTGCATTCCCTTGAATAATTCCTGTTCTAATTACCAGTTTTAGTTTCACGAGGGGTAGTAATAGTAATAATATTGGGGAATGTCGGGTGGATATTTACATTTCATGTTTTTGGCTGCCATCATCTTTTTACGAGTGCAGTATCACTCGTCACTTCCGGTTTGGTGACGAAGATATTTACGATGGTTGTGAGATAGTATTTACTATGTGAATCATTTAGGCATATGAATTAATGTTCTTTAACAATTTGAGGTTGAGAATTCGTTGTTATTTATTACATACTACATGTAACCAGTCATATCTTAAGGAACTATATTTGTTTACGGTATCGTTGATAGTAACTGTATTCGTGCGCACACAAGACAGAGTATGTTTAACCCACATGCATGAGATATTGTGATATTTATTTACTTGTTTAGATTAGCAAATTGAGCTTCTTAATGTATGTTATTCAGTTTTAATTATTGGTACTTATTGATATTCCTTTCGCGCTTGTACGGTAGCCTGTACGGGAAAAAGTAGTTCTGTGTGGGAAATTGTGTGGGAGCCGATGCGACCGTACAAGTCGCTGATTGGTTAGAGGTCTGTACGGAATATTTTGATTAGTTAACTATAGTCATGTGGTCTAGGACCGAAGGTTATATAAGTAAGCTCGCTACGTTACTACGGCAGATTTCTACAAGTTGAGCTTCGGTAACATTCAAATCTCTTAGAAGAAAATTAAGGTGAGACTACTCATAATGTAATAATCATAGTAAAAACTTAGTTAGAAATCTCCTACCACACTGGACAACCAAAACTTGTATTTCTGAAAATTCAACACTTGTATAAAGCCTGTCGTAGTATACAGAGTTCACCACATGAAGAGATTTTATTTGTTCCTTGTTTTGTTTATTCATCATAATAAATACAGATTAAGACTGAAAAGTTTCTACAATTCTTCACCAAAAATGGAAGAGAAGTGTGAACGAGATATTGTTTATTGAAGTTAAATAATCTTTGGAATTATCCTGACATGAGAGGATCTGCTGAGGATTCAGAAATATACAAGCAAACCCCTATCCTTGGGTAGCTTACAGTATAAAAGTTGAAGATAACGAACAGTAATCAATCTCATAATTCCTATAAGCAATACAAAATAGATAATTGGGCAAACACGGACCCCTGAACACACCAGAGGTAGGATCAGGTACCTAGGAGGAGTAAACATCCGCTGTCGACCGGTGACACCCGCCGTGAGTCCTATATCCTGATCAGGTAAACAAAGTTATCCGTAGTCAAAATCAGTGTGCCAAGAACGGCCTAACAATCGGTATGAAACACGTCAGACAGCATTTGACCCAATGATAGGTTGTATTGACGAACTTGATCGTTATAACGACCATAGAATTTGCGAAATGCTGACTTCAATCGAGACTGTTGAAACTCCTGTACCTTCAACTTGTTTGTCAAGAGCTTACCTCGATTTAAAAACTCACCATATGCAGAATAAGCTCTTGCGTATCGAATCAGTTAAGAGATATAAACACCATATGAAGGTGATAATGGAATATTGCTACATAAATATGGGAAGTTGACGATGGAGAAGCTGAAATCATCTCGTTTGTCATACAGTTGGTTGTCAGTTTGCCGTTAATGTCTACTTTCAATAACATATCTAAGTATGAAGTAGAAGTGGACGACTCTGTGGTGTCTTTTATGTTGAGTTCACAGGGATATATCGAATCGACATATGAATGAAAGTTATCATTATTAATAGACAAAACGTCGTGGATATATCTTAATGTCGAATTGAAGGCAACAACAAGATATTTAATTATTTCGTCGATGTGTAATATACATATACTTTTAAAAACAATACAGTGTTTATCGGATGCTTAGGAAGTGCCAGACCGGAGTAGACCTAAATACCAATCCTAATAAAAAAGTTGATGGATTGCAATTGTAGTCAAAAGACAGCTGAACTTCGTGTCATACGACAGGTATGTCTAATGTGTCAGTAGTTGGTTTTTTTTTAGTTTGTCGTTAAAACTATGTTACATTTACATTCATTATCTTCCAATTCCTTTGCATCGTTATTTTATCATTGATATATTTATTTTTGGCGCAGGGATTTTTTTTAAATGCTAGCTGGGACGTCACAATCAAAACGCAGCATTTTCAACCTTACTGATTTTGACGTCGAAAAGCGATGGTTATTTTTTTTTTTCAAATGTTAAAAATGGAGTCATTATAACGGCATGTAACATTGAATGCAACTAGGTAAATACAATAGAAAAATTAAGTGTATGAAATGTCTTCCAGTTTTTTTTTTTAAAACGTATGAGATGATTTATCTTGATCCTTGATTGAGGTATATAATCTCATATAGATATGTACTTTCACAAACTGAAAGACATTTCCTACATAAATTCTATTGATATACTAGTATTTTGATATAATGAGTGCCTAAACCTTAACTAGATACAATAAATGGGTACAGTGTAGTACACTTTTAAGCCCTGTTTACACGGGTTCAACTTAAATAGCCTTCACACCGCAGTAATGCGAAGTAAACCAATGCGTATTGTATCCGTATGTATTTCCAAATTAACAAGAAATGATTTGAAATTAATACTTTTTATCGAATTCAAAATTTTTCCGTCCATATGTATTACTAAATATTCCTACGCCGAGCATTGGTTTACCTCTGTAATATTATATTATGACATAATGATTGTATGTCCGGGTTTTATTTTCCTTAGTGGTTTATATCATTTTATTTAGTTTTCGCTCAAACAATAAGATTTAATTTTTTATAGCTGAATTCGAACCTGTGCCCCCTGAATCTCCAGTCAGGTGTTCTATCAACTGAGGTATCTGGCTATAGTGTGTGATAAGTTTCTTATTATCATTATTTTCGTATTTACAGTGATAATGGTTTTGCAAGCATTACAAAGCCATTTCATTTGCCTTCTCAGCATTTTGTGATGGATAAACATGTTTATGTATTGTTAACCCGATTTTTAAAAACAAAGGTGACCCAACAAAACCAGAAAACTACCGTCCAATAACACTATTGAGTTGTCTTGGTAAGCTTTATGTAATAGTTTTGAATTATATGAAGGGGATTTGAACCTTATTAGTGAAGAGGATATATAACACTAGACCATACTTGTATATTTTAACTTTGCATTTCCTTACGAATATGGTACTTTCAACAAAAAGAAACTTTTATGCGCTATTATTAATTTTAAACTGGCTTTCGACACTGGAGAAATGGGGTAAGGTAAACATTGTTGTAAAAAAAAAAATGGTATTAATAGCAAGTATTTCACATTTATTAAAAACATGCACGACGAAGTTAAGTCCATGGTATTCATAAATGGCCAGTCGTTTTTAATTACAATATCCGGGTCCGTCAAGGTGAAAATTTAGAAGAATTTCCTACTAATAAAAACGTGCGTGGACTTTCATTAGACTGAAATATTCCAAGCACTGTTGAAAATCAATTTTTACTCTTTTTAATACTTTCTATTTTATTCTATGCTGAGGATACAGCTCTTAGTTCAGAGTCTGCAAACGGTTTGCAACTCTTAAATGATTTCCTCTCATTTTGTATTCAATGGAAATTAAATGTCAACGTTGATAAAACAAAACTTATTGTTTTCTCGAAAGATCCATATGTAGCTTTTTTTTTACTTTAATGACGAAATCATTGGAATTGTGAAAGACTTAAAATATCTCTGCATAATATTTCCTGGTCGGGTCATTCTGTAAGCCAAAAAAAAAAAACAACCCAACATCTATGTGAGCAAGCACAAAAAGCCATTTATGGGTTGATAAGAAAAATTTGTCAATCTAATTTACCAGTAGAAAGTCAGCTTGATTTGTTCGGTACGGTAGATGCACCTGTACTTTTGTATGGTTGTGAGATTTTGGGGTTTTAAAAGTCTCGACATTATTGAAAGTATTCACTTAAACATTTTAAGGTACATTCAAAAAGTAGAACCCCAAGTTATATGGTCTAAGGAGAAACGGTCGTTTTCTTTTGCGGCGGATGTGACCGGTCGACAGGGGATGCTTACTCCTCCTAGGCACCTGATCCCACCTCTGGTATACCCAGGGGTCCGTGTTTGCCCAACTATCTATTTTGTATTGCTTATAGGAGTTATGAGATTGATCATTGTTCGTTATCTTCACCTTTCATGTAACAGTATATACAAGAATGATATTTCACTGGGCAAAATTACTTTTAAGTTCAGAGAGTAAAATTGCTTGTATTTTATATAAGTATTTATATGATAAATTTTGTAACAGAAGTTATATGAACTCTTGGCTCTGGTGGGTACTCCAGTATGTGTAATTAACAAGCTTTTATAAATATTTTTCAAAAATACTTTTGAACAACGTCTTAATGATCAGTATATACAGAAATGGCAAAGTGATATCCGTGAATCGTCTAAGGGTCAAATATACGGTATTTTCATAAGTGAATGTACTACCTAAAAAAGCTAGAACAATATTTAGTAAATTCAGAACTGCAAATCACCGACTTCCATTCGAGACTGGAAGATGTTGTGGCAATCCAAAACATGAGAGAATTTGCCTTACCTGTAACAAGGGTCAAATAGTTGATGAATGTCATTATATCCTCAAGTGTCAGTTTTTATACGCCCGTCATGTTGTGGCGCTGTACGTGCGTCTGTCCGGCTATATGTCCGTCCGTCTGGGGTCATGTTTTCCTGATTTTTTTTCAGTAACGGATGCATGTATAACTTTGAAATTTTGTCACAATATCTCCCTCAAGAATTGCAAGAGTATGTTTGCATTTCAGCCGGATTGGTCCATTCTTGACCTACTTTAGGGCTATAAGTAGGTCAAACTGTGTTCCGAACTTTTTTTCGTTACAGATACAGATATTGCCCTGAAATTTACACATAAGCTTTCTTTCAGAGGAATACAAGTTCAGTTTGCATTTCAGCTGGATTGGTTCTTCGGTCCGTGACCTGCATTACGACTAAAAGTAGGTCAAACAGCATTCCGGACTTTTTTCATTATGGATATATATATTGCACTGAAATTTAGTCAAAGATTTTCTCTTGGAGGAATACAAGTTCAGTTTGCATTTCAGCTGAATTGGTCCATCCATGACATATTTTTCAGCTAAAAATAGGTCAAACAGTTTTCCGGGCTTTTTTTCCATTACGGATACAGATATTGCCCTGATATTTGGTCATATGATTCCTCTTGGAGGAATACAAGTTTAGTTTGCATTTCAGCTGGATTGGTCCATACTTGACCTACTTTTTGGAAAAAATAGGTCAAAAAGTTTTCAGGGTTTTTTTCATTACGGATACAGATATTGCCCTGATATTTAGTCAAAGGCTTCCTCTCAGAGGAATACAATTTCAGTATGCATTTCAGCTGGATTGGTCCATCCTTGACCTACTTTTGGACTAAACATAGGTCAGACAGTTTTCCGGGCTCTTTTCCATTACGGATACAGATATTACCCTGATATTTAGTCAAAGGCTTCCTCTCAAAGGAATACAAGTTCAGTTTGCATTTCAGCTGAATTGGTCCATCCTTGGCCTACTTTTGGACTAAAAATAGGACAGACAGTTTCTCGGACTTTTATTTTTTATTATGGATAGATATTGCCCTGATATTTAGTCAACGGCTTCCTCTCGGAGGAAGACAAGTGCAGTTAAAATTTCAGCTGGATCGGTCCACTATGACCTATAGTACTTTAGGGGTAGTAGTAGGTCAAACAGTTTTCCAGATTTTTTTTGGTATGGGCACAGGTATTGCTCTGAAATTTAGTCATAACATCCCTTTCAGAGAAATACATAATCAGTTCACATTTCAATTTAATTGGCGCACCATGACTACTTTAGGGCTAAAAGTGGAACAAATGGTTTCCTGGACTTTTTATCATAATAGATAGATATTGTACCGAAATCTTGTTTCAACCTCACTCTCAGAGAAATACATAATCAGTTCACATGTTAGATGGATTGGTGCACCAAAACATTAAAAGGCTTTTATATTCTGCCCCAATTGAAGAAATATTTAATATTTTCTGTGCTTTATATTAAATATTTTTTTCATTTAGGGCAGTTATGTTCATATTAGAGTTCATTGCCATTTCCGTGCTTTATATAAAATATTTCAAATGCAATGTGTATCATGTATGATCCTCTTAAATGTACGTTGAATAACTGTATCCCATTGACCGTGTGGCGTGTGACAGCGTGGCGAGAATTCCATCGTCATCGAAAGCAAGGTTATTTACTTGCCTAGATAATGGAGCGGTCTAGCGCGCTATCCAAATAAAGTGAAATTTTCTGTGCTTTATATTAAATATTTCTTCACTTAGGGCATTTATGTTCATATTAGAGTTCATAGCTATTTCCGTGCATTATATATATATATTGGATGCTTGTGATTTTTGGGGGTGGGTGGACTGGGGAGGTGGCCAGTACACCAGTTTGACTACCACTAACGTAGGGGAAACACTGAGGGGAGTCCTGTGTGGACATAGGTACCTGGACAAGTTTAAAGGGTACTAGAGATCTCTGCTCATCTCACCTGTCTCCAGAGTGTTACCTTGATGATCAAGTACGGAAGAAACTGTGGACCCTCCTACAGTTCCCCACACCATGCACTAGCCTGTAACATCCACTCTCTTGTAGGAGATGGATATGGCCATAGCTATGAACTAGCTGAGAGCCTCAAGATATAAACTTGACCTACTTATTCAAGATATTACTATTTACCCATGCCCTATTTAAGTGGTCCTATGGAGGGTATACATAAAATACACGCCTCTGCTTTAGTAGCAAGTGGAGGGAGAGTCGGTTTTAGCGTAGAATTAGTGATAGACTATTACAGCACACTCCCCAGTCCGCCTCAGATACTTGAACAATGTCCCCACAATTTGATATTTTACTTTTTGCTTGAGCATGGAAAGTGGAGGTACTTGTGTTAAGAAAATAAGTATGGTAAAAAAGTGAACCTTATGGGAGGAGATAAGATTTGCAAAAAGATGGCTATGATAAGTGTAAGTGCAAGACAGGTTTACAATTTTCAGTCACTTGGAGCTATTACGGACTTCAGTTTATGCATTGGGCAAGAAATTCACCTTAGAAATGATATCGAATGCTGCACATCTGTTGCAATGTTCAAACATTCTGTTTAGTCGTATAGTGCCAGGACCCAGCTAAAAGTCGACAAAAAATAATAGGCATTTTCCCGACTTCGTTTCTGCATATCTTGGGAAGCATACGGAATTTCGGACTGAACTTTGGTATTAATGTAAATTGATTATATATGGATAAATTAGAATACATTGTAGAATTGTATACCATTTGGTTAATTGTTTTTACATCGTCTAACTTGGGTACCCTGTATTTAGAGTTCTTTACCTTTACCAGGGTATACTCTTTAATAGTAAATTTGAACCCAAGCAATATACTTGCCTGTGATGAAGATATGATAATTATTTCTTATATAACAAACCTTTCAATTCCTTAGTATTTACGCATTTGAAACCGTTTGAAATAACATTGCAGGTGTTGTTCAATATCTAGCTGATATATGTGTATTTAATTCACACCCTTAAGATGTGTTAATTATTTCTTATATAACAAACCTTTCAAAGCATTGGTATTTACGCAATTGAAACAATTTGAATCATAGTTTCAAACCACATTAGGGGTTCGCATGGGAGAGGATCGTACATTTTGGTAGCCCTCTTCTACCTCTAGCTACATGCCTGATTAAGTCGAAGAGACAAGATGGAAAATAATTTTCCTTTTCATTCCTGATAAATGATTACACAATTCCTTTTCGACCAGTTTTTAATCATGTAGTGACAATCTAAACAGTACCAAAGTCAATGACTTTGTAAATATGTACAGTGTATTTAGAAAATGTAATACCGTCAGTCAAAGGTTTATATTGTTCAATATGGGTGGCTACAGTAGTGGTCGGTAGATCTAGGACGAGAGATGGGAGGCTAGTGGAGATCCTTGTTGGCTAATAATTTTCGTGAATATCTACCACGTTGCCGATCTTACAGGAAAATCTCTGTAACATTTAAATCTACATTTAGAACAGAAAATTTCTTCCTCTACTAACAGAGAAAGCGTTTTCAAAATGGCCACATGTTGTGCTCACAAGTAATGCACATCCTGTACAAATAAAACATTGGTATGTCCATCAATTGTCGGGACAATTAAAGTGTCAACATTTTGTTAGGAATATTATGGAAGATATCTTTAAAATTTTGCCACTAAAACCCAATTGATAGACAAACTTTAATAAGAAAAACTTCACAAAGGTCTGTGTCATGTTACATAAGAAAGTACAAGGGTTTCACTCATGTCATGTCAGTGACCATGGTATTGATTTATACACTATGTGTTTTTGTTTTACACTGAACATATATCCATATTTACTCCTTTTGTTCTGTACACAGGTGCTTGATGATAGGTCTTCCATCCCACCCCACCCTGTATTTTCTTTTTATTGTCATAAGGTTCATCTATTATCATTACTGATATAACATTAATAAAAACGGTTTCTATATAGGATTTGTTTATTTCATTGAAACATCAATAGGTCCTTTGGGCACATCACTTACCTAGTGAACTTGATCCAGCCGTTTTCTCAATATTTACTCCCATTAACAATTTTGACCCCACGTTCTGGCCCCTATCGGTCATGACATAACCAAACATGAATTCACACAACATGGGTATGCCTCATACCAATATCACTAACATGACCTTGCAGTTTTGGAGAAGATTTTCTTTTCTATATACACGTACATGCAATATGTTAACTTTTATCCACCCTATAATCTGCAATACCATAGGAGGCATACATATTGATATGATTAATCATGGCCCTATTGCTCTAAAAAGGTTTTTTTCTATAGATCACCATGTTAAACTTTAATCCTCTCTTGTAGCCCCACCCTACTTTGGGGAACCACAATTTGATGAAACTTAAATCTGAAGTACCTGGGGATGATTACATATCACTATAACTAATCATGGTCCTCTTGTTCTTGAGAGGAAGATTTTTAAAGATTGTTCCTATATATCTCCATTTAAAATTTTGATCTCCAACTGTGACCCTACCCTACATCTGGGGACTACAATTTGAATAAATTTGAATCTGCACCTGTCTACCTGGGGATGTTTGCATACCATTGACTAATCATGGCTCTGCTGTTCTTTAGAAAAGTCAAGATGTTTTCTATTTATCCGCATGTAAAACTGTATTGTTGTCCCAACCTACTTCCGGGGACCACATGCACAATTTGAACAAACCTAAACCTGCATCCTCGAAATGCTTGTATATAAATAAGACTAATCATGTCCCTGTGTTTGCTTTAATATATTTTGCCTATATACCTGCATATATTTGATTCCCTGTTGTGTACCCACCCTACACTGAAGGGAATCATTTAAACAACCTTGAATTTAGACTGTTACAAAAAACCTTCATGTAAATTTCCACTTTTCTTGCTCAGTGATATTTGATAAAAATATTTTCATATTATCCCACACTATTTTTGTGTTTTCTTGATTGTCTCCCCTTTGAAGGGAGTATGACCCTTTGCTTGAACAAACCTGAATCTTCTTTACCCGAAGACCAAGTTTGATTAAAATTGGCGCAGTGCTTCTGGAGATGATGATAATGTAAAAAGTTCACAATCAGACGGACGCAGGATAACGTGATTAGAAAAAGCTCACCTGGGCTGAAATCTCAACTGATTCTATACGCAAGAGCTTGTTCTGCTTATGATCAGTTTTTAAATCGAGGCAGGCTACTGACAAACAAGTTTATGTTACTGGGGTTTCAACAGTCTTGTTTAAAGTAAAGATTTTGTAAATTATATGTCGTTATAATGATCTAATTTGCCAATACAACCTACATGTATCATTGGGTCAAATGCTGTCTGACGTGTTTCATACCGGGCCGTTCATGGCACACTGATTTTGACAACAGAATACTCCGTTTACCTGATTAAGACATAGGGCTCACGGTGGGTGTGACCGATCGACAGGGGATGCTTACTCTTCTTAGGCACCTGATCCAACCTCTGGTAAGTCCAGGGATCCGTGTTTGCTTAACTTT
This sequence comes from Ostrea edulis, assembly GCF_947568905.1. NCBI lineage: Eukaryota > Metazoa > Mollusca > Bivalvia > Ostreida > Ostreidae > Ostrea > Ostrea edulis. The sequence goes on along the minus strand of NC_079165.1, from coordinate 33,547,086 downwards.
TCCTTTTGTATTCCTTATAGGAGTTATGAGATTGATCACTGTTCACTATCTTCACCTTTCATTCAACTCAAGTGAGGTAAAACACTAGCTGCAGAACTGTAGCTCTCTGAGAAAATATTGGGACAGGTAAGAGAGCTACAGCGTTCTTATAAAATCCTTCGATTTACAGCGCACAAAAACTGCGCACGGTTCAGGCCACATATCGTTGTATTCTAACATCACCGTCTCATAAATTTAAGAACAAAAAATTCCAAACATATTTTCCTACTATACTTGTGACCAAAACATACCTTAAAATATTCATTGTTTTACGTCCCGCCAGGAATTTTTCACTCATATTAAGACGTCACCAGCTCTTGGTGAAGTGCCATTTTAGACCTACATATATGGTGAGGGCTCAGGACCGTAGCAGTGAGGAGTTTTTTAACGTGCCAACGTCTGCTGGGATACGGGATCTCAGTTTCTAAGGTCATACCGGTATCCGAAAGACCTGTGATTCTCACTTCTAAATGGAGGAGTTCAATACCTATGTCAACGTCTTAGATTTGACGCGGTCATTGTACGAGCGGGGCTTGAACTCACGACCTCCCGATCACGACTGATTGATTGTTTTGCTGTTTTTCGCCACACTCAACAATTTTTCAGTTATCTGGTGGCGCCCAGTTTTTATTGGTGGAGAACCCAGACACAATGTACCTGGGAAGAGACCACCGACCTTTCGAAAGTAAACTGGGAAACTTTCTCACTCACCGGCGCGAGCAGGATTCGAACCCGCGCCGACCAGATGTGAGAGGCCGTGTGATTTTGAGTGCGATGCTCTAACCATTCTGCCACGGAGGCCCCCTCCCGGTTACGAAGTGAACGCTCTACCACTGAGCTACCACAACCGGTCCAAGGTCCCTTTGAAAACAATTTTTACAATCTAATTTTACTAAAATAAACTTTTAGAGAATTCTATTTCTAAAATGTGAACAGTGGCAGGTATTACATCACCTTTCTATTGGACTCTCACGACCTCCCCGTTATCTTCGTGATTGTGATCGGTGGACTACATATGAAGATTTACGTTAGCTTTCTTCAAGGATCCCATATCCCGATTATACTAAGGGGATCTAAGGATCATCGACTCCTGGAAGAGGAGATGAATCTATCCACCATTCTATGGAGAACTTGTTCATCTCCGGACCTTCAAGAGGACTCATTCCTACAGTTTAAATACAGTCATCATCATCATCATCAGATAGTATGTCGGTGTTCTAACGCGGAAGTTAGGGGTTGTGCTGGAAAACAACATAATTGTTAGCTAGACCACTTGCTCCTAAGCTTGATCCTTAGTGACTACAGTAATGTAGCGATGAATTGTGTCTTGGTGACTTGTATCGGGGACAGTGTCTTTGTTACTTTTCTGAGTTTAATATAACAGTGACACAATGTGTCTTAGTGACCTTTATCAGGGATAATAGAACGATATGAAGAATTAAGATTATGTTGTAGACTGTGCACATTCTGAGGAGGATGCAGGTGAAAACGTTAAGTGCCTATGCTTTAGAAAACTCTTCTGAGATTGTTCATGCAATTTGGTAAGGAGTTCAAGCGAAACAATATGTAAACACAATATATATGTAAAGTTTTTAAGAACCCGGACCCCTTCCTACATTACAATGTTTCGCAGTTTTTCAACTATTACCACTCTCATACCCAATTCAACCGTAGTTTTGACAACCAAGATAATGTGTACAGCGTACACGAAAATAACAGCTTTCTTTCACGTATTACATTTCTTCTTCAACATGAGCCCCCTCTAACAAACTATCATCATTAAAATCCATTTCAGTAATTTTCGTATCAGGCCTTTAAACACACAATTTTTTTATTTTTATTTCAAGATTTTTTGTTGGTAGTTTCGAGATCTTTTGTTGGTATTTCGAGATCTTTAACATTAGTAGGTTTTCATAGTCATGTGATATTTTCCAATAAAGGGATGAATATCAACTTCATAGTGCTACATCATACTGTGTACACAGGACTAAGAGTATCGTGTCTTCAGTGAGTATATTTATTTCATAGTACATTAAAAGGGTCACTTAAAATACCTGGACAATTAAAGGTATCAGAGAATAAGAAATAAAGTTCCAAATAAGACTAAATGTGGTCATTAATACATTGTAGTTTGTATCTAAATATTCATTGAAAGTTTATTTAGCTATTTGGTTTGTAAATCGTTGTAGAGTGTATAAGAAATGCCGAAATGCATCTCTTAGCACAATCGCAACATTTTTACACGTTTTATTGAAGTTCGTTTAGACTTGTTTGACATGCTGCATTTTTACACGTTTTATTGAAGTTCGTTTAGACTTGTTTCACATGCTGCATTTTTACACGTGTTATTGAAGTTCGTTTAGACTTGTTTCACGTGCTGCATTTGATGTCATTCTCTGGAGGAATGGTCATGTTAAATTTTGGTCCCTATATATTTAACAGTGATGAAACTTGTACGTATGATAGCTATAGCTACACTGAACCAACTCATTTTAAATGCTGCAATTATTGACCTATATTTTCGATTTCTTTCTCTCTCTCTCTCTCTCTTTAGATAGATAAGTAGATAGATAGATAGATAGGCACTGATGGTTACTAAATTTTAAACCTAACCAGTCTTTTGGTATGGCTATGGCTCTCTTTCCCTTTTCAATTTATTTTGGGATGTGGATACAAACCACTGTTGTGCCTCAGATCTCAAACTTTTGAGCTATCTCTAATTAAATTGAAGATACATGTAAGTGAAGTTGAATTAAAGAGTGTTTATATTTTGTACCATATCCACAAAAGATTTAAATCTACTTAAGAATCAAATAAACTCATCGTTAATTTTCCACTATTGGAACTTATCGTAATTGAATGAACATATCTAATTCACTTGATACAATTTCAATAAAATTGAATCATCTTGAGGTTATATAATTGAAGTTATATTTTATTGAACAAAATTTATCTTTAATTACATATACTTGTGTTCGATTATTTGAAGAGGGGTCTAATAATCAAAAATAAGCTCAAATATTAAAGAAAGGGTCAAATTCTATTACAATGGATCTATTACAATAAGAAATTTGACCTATTTCTAATTGAATTGAATCAACATACATGTATTTATCGAATTTAACCTATCTTTAATTCATATTTTCCTTTCGCAAATACGCGAAATTGAACACGACGAGTTTTGTCTGAACATTGAGTCCCAGTTATCAAAAATAAAGACCAATATTCCAATCGAAGACATGGCTGGCCTTTACAATGAGGGTATCCGTGATGTGATAAATGACCACGCACCATTGAAAGAAAGAAATGCGATCGTTAGGCATAATTCACAGTGGTTTACAGAGGAACTTCATATGCTAAAACGAACTAAATGAAAAACAGAACGTACATGGCGACAAACACTTTGACTACCATCAAATATATAAGGAGTCAGTTCGAACATACAGCAAATCCTTAATTTAGTGTAAAGAGGATTATTATTCATACAAAATAACCGAGTGTGGCAGAGACTCTAAGAAGCTATATTGTTTGACGAATCGGCTCATGGGTAACACACAGAACCCATTTTACCTTCATCTTCTGAGGGAAAGGAATTATCGGGAAACTTTGCTAAATATTTTCATGGAAAACTAAGCAATATCCGTTTATCAATTTGCGAATCAATTGTCTCGAACAATGGCGCAAAAGATCCCTTTTGCTCTGATATTCCATTTGATGGTGAACACCTCACGAAATTTGCACCTGCAACTACAGGAGAAATTCGAAAACTCCTTATGAACTCAGCACCCAAAGCTTTTGAATTGGACCCAGTTCCTGCGCATCTATTGAAACAATGCATTGAGGGTTTCTTGCCATCCATCACTTTAATCATAAACAAGTTGCTGTTGGAATCTAATGTTCCTAGTGACTTTAAGCAGGCAATTGTTCGACCATTACCGAAAAACCCAGCGCTTGACAAAGAAATGTTCAAAAACTATCGCCCTGTGTCAAATATATCGTTCGTTTCGAAGATTCTTGAAAAGGTTATTGTAAAACGAATCGAAGCTCATCTGGAGATGCATCAACTGCATGAGAATTTTCAGTCCGCGTACAGAACGGGACAATCTACAGAAACTGCACTAATGAAGGTACATCATGACATCATATGTGTACTTGACAATAACAGTTGCGCTATCCTTGTATTGCTCGACCTCTCTGTGGCTTTTGATGTCATAGATCACAATATCCTATTGCAACGTATGGACATGTTTGGTATCACTGGATCTGCATTGAACGTATCATATATACGCCGATGACACCCAGATCTATATCATCGTTGAACCTGGTGACAATTGGACCGATATGTCTCAAAGACTCCCAAGTTGTTTATCGGACATACGTATGTGGATCAGTATCAACCTCCTCAAACTCAATGAAGATAAAACTGAACTTGTAGTCTTCGCACCAAAACACAGATTTAAAGATATGAGCAGTTTTGATCTTGAATTTGGTGACTGTGTTTTAAGTGATTCATCATTCGTAAAAAACAAAATTAGGTGTATTCTTTGACAAATCCCTTACTATAGAAAACACTGCCTCTATTTCCCGCTTAGCCTATGTGAACATTCGCAGAATTGGCTGTATCCGTCCTTTTATCAATGTTCATCAGGAGTTTTCGAATTTCTCCTGTAGTTGTAGGTGAAAATTTCGTGAGGTGTTCACCATCAAATGGAATATCAGAGCAAAAGGGATCTTTTGCGCCATTGTTCGAGATAATAGATTCGCAAATTGATAAACGGATATTGCTTAGTTTTCCATGAAAATATTTAGCAAAGTTTCCCGATAATTCCTTTCCCTCAGAAGATGAAGGTAAAATGGGTTCTGTGTGTTACCCATGAGCCGATTTGTCAAACAATATAGCTTCTTAGAGTCTCTGCCACACTCGGTTATTTTGTATGAATAATATTCCAACTCTAGTAAACTCGTTTGTTAAATCCAGATTAGATTACGGAAAAGCATTGCTTTATGGTGTTTATTCTCAACACACAGCAAACTTCAGAGGGCACAAAACACAGCTGCAAGATTAATAACACGCTAAAAACAATCCGACCATATTACTCCTGGTCCAATAGATCTTCACTGGCTCCCAGTTGAATACAGAATTCAATGCAAGATCCTTCTTCATACTTTCAAATCTCTCAACAACTTATCTCCAGTTTACATAAAGTATATCCTTACAATCCCACACGATCACTAGGATCCGGATCTCTGCATCTTCTCCAGGTACCTCGGACACGTACGAAAACATATGGGGATCGACGTTTGGATAAGGCCGCATCGAGTCTCTGGAACTATCTGCCTTTTAGACTCATACAATGTACTTCACTGTTTAGTTTCAAAGCGGACCTCAAACGCATCTTCTTAAATTTGGTGTTAATTTGTGATATTTTTTTTTTTTACATATTTAGTGCTCTTACATTACAGCTCTTACAGTGCTGTTAATTTTTTTTTTTTTTTTTTTTTTTTTTTTTTTTTTTTGGCCAAAAAACCCCTTCACTTGCTATTTGAACTGTAGTTTGTTATTATACTTATGTCTTTTCTATGTATTTAATTATTACGAAGAGTTGTTTTAAATTGTCTTATATGTTATTAGGGTAATTATATCATTACATTAGGCGCTATATATTATAAATAATTATTATGCATTTTAATTCTGACACTATTAATATTTTATTCACATGTATATGCACATCGATTTTTATATTACTCATATTTGTAAAACACTTTAGGGAATTAATGTTATATAAATCTTTTAATTACAATTACAATATAGGGATGAATTGAAGATAGGTCTTAATTTGATACTTGATTCGTCTAAATTTTATATTTTGCGGAATTTTAAAACGTCTGGTCGATGTCTATACCAGGAAATGTGCTCGCCCGTGGCAAAATTTATACGTCTTGAGCGGTAGGGCGCACGGTTATTTCAAACGCTGCATGTGGACTTGATCCGATGGGTTTGGTAAATTGAAGCATTTGTTCAAACATCGTTCTTGGTACCCTTAATTAGATAAACAAACCAACAAACAAATCATAACTATGGTACAAAGACCAACGGCAATTAATATCAAAAAGAAAGTTGAAACAAGAACCCCCATTCACAATTGCTTATGTAAAATAGATCTTTATTCTTTAAATAATCAATCTTTTAATAGTATGTTGTAATAAAGAATGAACTGTGCATTATATCCATTGAACATAAAATTTCATAAACCGTGTGATGCCGTGAAAACACACCGGGACATTCAGTGGACATGTCGTCTTCTACGGAGAGCTCGGCAGAGAAACTGCAACTTCAAAGGCGCCGACTAGTTATCTTATGCATTTCCATGAATCGAGTAATATAACATACCAGTATTTGCGGGTTATATTCGCGTCTATAGCACTAAATGTTATTGAAAAAGCTTTTCAGAGACTGTTTACAATCATACACATATAATTTTGATAATAAAAACTTCATTTTCACGATTTTTTGCCTGCAAAATTCTACCGCTAGGTTCCCTGTGTATATGCATTAACGCCTACTGAAGCACTGAAGGGATAGGATAACACAGTGGCTATAAATAGCCACCGTCTAAAAAAACAATCATAGTAAATCCCCTTGATGGTCCATGTAGTTTCTGTTTTTATTCAATTAAGGCTTCGAAAGTCCTATATCTGCTATGTACTTTCAAATCACTATGATTATCTTATTTTAACCTTTGCATGCACAGGTTAGTAGATATCTATATATAAAAAAAAAGGTGTGTAACTTGATCATAAGATGACGTCAAGGGAAAATTACCATGTGGTTAATGTCAGGTAGATCGCTCACAGTCAACATGTGGGTAATTTAACCGTACCACTTGCAATTATACTTCTGGATTTGGAGTGTAATTCCACACCAAAATTATAACTACATATCGCTATAAAAAGGAATTAACCATTATGTGAATGTCTTGGAAAAGATTACTTGAATGTGTTTGTTTGGTGTAGGGATTTAATGGTTTATAATAAACATCTCTCTTTTTCAATTAAATGGGTTAGAGTATTTCTAATCTTGAACGGAATTCAAAGAGATCTATGAAGCAAAAGAAAATTTTATCTGATTTTAAATAAGTGTGGAAATTACCATGGGGGGGAATGTCTGATAGCTCGCTCGCAGTTAGCTGCAGAACTGTAGCTCTCTGAGAAAATATTGGAACAGATGAGAGAGATACAGATCTACCCCTTATAAAAACCTTCGATTTACGACACAAAAAGTTGCGCACGGTTGAGGTTTGATATCGTTGTATTCTAAATTTCTTGTGTTGCTGTTTCATAAATTTAATACCAAAAATTCCAAACATATTTTCCTACTATATGAAACATCCCATCATTTACAAGAGGTGAAAAATTCAACAGATGAAACGTTCATATGATTTGCGAGAGTTGAACAATTAAAGGTATGAAATATTCATCAAAATCATTTGCAGAATTTGATTAATTCGGGATTTGACTCATATAATCTTGGATGTCCTATTGCTATTGATCAGCGTACGCCGACGTTCATCGTGCGCAAACAATTTCTTTTCAAATTTGGTATGAAGCATCTTTGGAACAAATGGCACATATAAATCAATGTCATGACTCCTGTAACCCGGGACCTTAGGTTGGGGCAAAACCTGCAAAATATTGATCTTTTAAAAAAAGTCTTCTCTACAACTGCAAATCTATGAGAAAAACTAAATATCATGTGATGCTAGAGCAAAAAGGTCTCTACCAAAATTGTAAATTGCATGATCCCTAGGGTAGAGGTTCTAACTCCAGGTTCGAGTCAAACTTGTCATGTAGTGTTTAAATGTAAAACTATAACACGTTCTTTGAATTATTGGTACTAAATTAAACCTAGATTGATATTTTAAAGGAACATGTGATAATTTATCAAAATTGTAATTTTCACTATCTCAGGGGTAGGGTATGAGGGTGGGACAGAATAGTCAGATTGATTATTGTCTATCGTTTGAAAGACTACTTTTTTCTTTCTTTTTTATCTTTTATTTAAAATACTTATTTCATAATGCAAACATACATCATAACAATCATAATGCATATCATACATCAGAAAGATCAGAAAAATTCATTTTTTTTTTTTCATTTCATATCATGCATACATAATAATAATAGTGATGCATTTCAAAATACATATCATGCATAAGAAAATTGTAATGTACATACATCATATTAATCATAGTGTATTTCATATATACATCAAAATAAAATCCACCATGCATCAGGGGGAAAAATCACAAAACTTCATTTCTTAATGCATAAATTATACATCACAACAATCATAGAAATTATGAAATTTCATTTCATAATGCATATCAAAAATCCATCTCACAATGCCTATCTATCAGAATATATTCATTTCAAAATTACAAACAGTTTCCTGCACTCTTATAAAAATCGTGTCTATTCTTGCCAATATTGGCAACTACCATATTCTGAATAAGAATTTCATATTTAAGTTTATGTACGAGATCTTGCTCCAACATTTTCTCCTTCTGTAGTCTAAATTTCATTTCATATTTATATATAGAAAAACTTATAAAAGATACAAGGTTATTCAAAGAGATGTTTTTTCGCTGATTTCATTATAGTATCCGAGTACAATAGTTTTCCATGTAATTTCAAACTTCAAAAAGGAGCTAATTTTCTCCCAAATATGTTTAACAATTTTACATTCAAACAAAAAATGTTTTATGTCTTCATCTACATTGCATCTTTCACATAATGGAAACACGTCTTTGTTCCATTTGCTTACATATACATTATTGTTCAAAGTACAATTTAGTAGTTTATAGTTAAATTCTGATATTCTTTTTTCATACACTTTTTTAATTTTTGTGATATAGACATTTTTCCAACTAGAATAACTGATATTCAAACATTTTTTTCCATCTATTTTCATACAATGGTTTTTGAAACTTAATATTTATAAACACCGAGTAGGAAAATTTACTTTTAACATTTTTAACTGATTTTACAACATCATTTCTAAACAAAAAATGTACATCAGGTTTTATATTAATGTATTTTGAATAATTACAGTCAATTTTTTCTTTATAGATTTTAATTGCCTTTTTAAGCAAAATATATTCACAAAAAATGTTATTTCTCTTTCTCAATTTATTTGCAAAGTACATTATAGTATGCATTTCGCCATTTTCATCAAAAATATCTTTAATATATAAAATTCCACTTTGTATCCAATTTTCAAAACACAATGTTTTTGATTCATATTGAAAGAGTCTGTTGTTCCAGATAAACTGACTAAGGAATTCGTCTCTCTTTAAAGTTTTTATGTCCAGTGGCTTTTTGGATTTATTAAAAGCTGAAAATATAATTCCATAGAAAAGGGGAAGTTTTAACATTTTGAAAAAAAATTGAATCTAAAAAGTTATTCTCAGACGTTTTTAAAACATCAAAAATAGAGATATTATATTGCTGCAAAATATTATTGAGCGTTCTATGTGTAACACTTTCTACATCTAATATTCTACTTATCCATGATGCTTTGGCAGCATAAAATTTACTTTCGATATCAATTATACCAATACCACCTTGCTCAATTTTGCCTATAAGTGTATTTCTTTTAATTCTGTCTCGTTTTTTTCAAATAAAGTTAAATAGTAGCTTTGAAACATTTTTGAAAAATTCATCTTTAGGATTTTCTAAAATAAAAGCATTATATAGTATGTTAGAGATTGCCAGTGTATTAATTATTGTGCATTTTCCAAATATTGTAAGATCCCGCCTTTTCCAAACACTTAGTATTTTTTCTAACTTCTCCTGTTTGCTTGTCCAATTCTTTTCGTAAAATTCAATTTTATCATGTCCCAGGTAAATACCAAGTGATTTTATGCAGTTTCTTGTAATTTTTACACCATGAATATACAAGTAATTTGAATACATATCTATGTATGAGCCTGTTAATAAGCACTCTGTTTTTTCTAAGTTTAGTTTAGGTCCTGCGACATTACTAAAGTCCAGTAATTTTTTCAAAGAGTCTGTGTCCTTTAACATGTTAGTACAATCATCTGCATGTTCAGCAATTTTGATATCGTTATTGTCATTAAATGTAGTATCTTTTTGTAATGGCAGTCCTTTTATATCGTTGTCATGTTTTATTTGTATAGCTAATATTTCAATTACAAATACGAATAGTAAAGCAGATAATGGACATCCCTGTCGAATTCCTCTTTGCATTGCACATGATTTTGAAATCCACCCATTATTTTTAATTCTAAAGACAGGACTATTATAGAGAGTTTTTATCATTCCGATAAATTTATCTCCAAAGTTAAACTTATCTAACGTTTTAAACATGAAATTGTAATGAATTGAATCAAAGGCTTTTTCGAAATCAAGAAACAGTAATATTCCATCTAATTCATTTTGCAAGTAATATTCAAAAACATCTAAGATTAGTCTTGCGTTTTCTCCAATTTATCGAACTTTAATGTAAGCACTTTGTTCACGTCCAATTACTTTACACGCTATATTTTGTAAACGATGAGCTAATACATGAGCAAATATCTTGTAATCAGTATTAGTTAAGCTTATAGGTCCATAATTTTTTGGATTATCTTTTTCTCCCTTTTTATAGATTAATGAAATTATTGCGTTTCTTTGATAAAATTGTAATTTTCCTATTTCTATACTTTTAAGTAAAGACATATAATAAACATCCTTGATATCATTCCAAAAACCTTTGTAGAATTCTGCTGGTATACCATCTTGCCCTGGAGACTTATTATTTTTCATATTATCAACTGCCATTTTGCATTCATGTATACTTGGTATATCGTCACACATTTTCCTTTCACTGTTCGTAATAATTTTACAGTTAATGTTCTCAAGATAGTTTTGAATATTCACATTATCTTTATCGTTACTCGTATATAATGTTTTATACAATTTAATTAGACAGTCCATTATTCCTGTGGTGTGTGTATATTCTACTCCATTTTCGTCTTTTATCTTATTGATCGTATTATTTGATTGCTGTCTTTTTTCAAGGTTTAGAAAGTAAGATGAGCTTTTTTCTCCCTTTTCTATCCATACAGATCTAGAGCGTATGTATGCTCCACTACATTTATCAGCATAATAATCACCTCTTTCTTTCTGAAGTATACGTTTATAGTTCATATTTATTTCAGAGAAGGGTTTTGATTCTATTGAAAGACTACTTTAATTTTTCTGATACTGTATAAAAACCGAAGGCATGTTTTAAAAAAATCAGAAAGGAATGAATTTTACAACCCACGGGTTCTGACTCTAGGGCGGATCCAAAATAGTCATATAGTGTTTCTGCAAGATAATCATATTGTGTAAAGTCTTTCATCAGTATGAACACTTCTGGGGGCCTTTGTGTTATTTTGATAGAACCAATCTTGTTTTATACTGCTGCTGAATATGAGAATTTAGCCTAGATATGCTGAACAGGAAAACTATTATAGATTCCATAGTGATACTTTGTAGCGTTACTACTACTTTATAGTGACACTACGCAGGTGACTGATAAGGCGTGTGCGTCTCTTGTTTGATCATGCGTGGAAACAAATCACTAAAAATTTCAATAAATTTACTTTCATATTTCGTATATATTCGTTATGGCAAGACCTTGTAACAATTGTGATTGATCTTTTGATCTTGAAGTTTGGCCTACTTCTTTAAAAAAAAAAAAAAAAACTAGATCTACTAACGTATTCAACATTTCCTGTACTGCATATGTATTTCAGGTAGGGCTTTCATTTTCTATAAATAAGTTCTTTATAGCATCCTTCATGAATATACACAATAACGATCTATTTTGTATTGCTTGTAGGAGTTATGAGATTGATCACTGTTCGTTATCTTCACCTTGCAGCATGACATTTCGTTTCATACTATGACCGTTAACCTTGAAATATGACCTACTTTTAAGAAAACATAGCTTGTTGAATATCTTGAGAACTATTCATGGTAGGAATTTCATATTTTATATATTATAGATTCTTTTTTTAAAAACTTTGTGATACAATCGCATTTTGTCTTCTAATCTTGACTTACTTTAAAATTCCTGACCTAATCGATGTCTCTTGAAGTATTTAAGGTAAAGCTTTTTATATTTTTATATAGATTCTTTATGGCAAAAACTTTATATACTTCTATTTTTGTTGAAGACGCAACTGTGTATGATGTCAAAAAGTCTAGTCTTTAATTCATAGTGAGAAATGGTAGTGTAAAGAGTTTAAAAGTCATAGATTTTGATGTTATTGATTTGGGAAAAGTTTGGCGATTTCAAGTTTACTAAAAGTTTAGAATCCACATTTGATTGACACCACTTCTGGCTTATGTAGTTGCACAGTAAGTTTGAAGTTTCTCTTTCACAGCTGTTAATATTTTGGTGAGGAGCAAAGATAGGGGCTTGGTAAAGCACTTACTGGATCCAGCAATGTATCTTTGTTTGTAAGGGTTTTTATGTAGTTTAGGAATCCAGTATAGCCACGGTAACTCAGATTCACCCTACTCATTGTCTGGGATATTAAATGTGTCTAAAACTGAAGCATGGTTTTGAAGAATTTCATGTTTTTAAAGGGCAGTTGGACTATAAGTACAATTACCAAAAGTGGAATTAATGCCAAGTTTATTTAAAATACAGTTTTAATAATGATCCTTACAAACAAAGACAATGTTGTTACAAGCTTTGTCAGCTGGAACCAAAACATATTCCTCGTGTAACCTATCGAATTCTTTTATCACTTCTGGTTTACTAAACACTCGAGGATAGATGGTACGTACTTTGGTTTTAATATGGCAAACTAACAACTCAACTTTATTACAAACGGGACGATTTCAACTTCTCCATCGTCAACTTCCGATATTCATGTAGCAATATTCCATTATCACCTGCATATGGTGTTTACATCTCTCAACTAATTCGATACGCAAGATCGTGTTCTCCGTATGGTCAGTTTTTAAATCGAAGCAGGCTACTGACAAACAAGTTGATGGTGCAGGGGTTCCAACAGTCTCGATTAAAATCAGCATTTCGCAAATTCTATGGTGGTTATAACGATTTAGTTTGCCAATAGAACCCATCATTGGGTCAAATGCTGTCTGACGTGTTTCATGCCCATTGTTTGGCGTTCTTAACACTGATTTTCATTACGGATAACTCCGTTTACCTGATCAAGATATAGGGCTCACGGTGGGTGTGACCGGTCGACAGGGGATGCTTACTCCTCCTAAGCACCTGATACCACCTCTGGTATATCCAGGGGTCCGTGTTTGCCCAACTCTCTATTTTGCATTGCGTATAAGAGTTATGCGATTGATCACTGTTCATTATCTTCGCATTTCATCATATAATTATGAGGAACTCTCTTTTGTTTAATTTGCGATACCATTTTTTGCAAATATGAAATAATATTATGTGACCACTTCACCATTAGACTTCATTAGACTTACCTTGAAAAGTCGAATGAAAATCAAATCGTGAGACCACACCCTTAAACAGAGAAAGGTAATATTGTTACAAATGACGCAGTGTTTGTTATTTTTGTACAGCTGATAATAAACTACAACGTTTAAGCTCCTAAACTGCTTTGAAATTATCACCACTATTAGTAGTTTTTTATAAACACATTTTTCTAATTTGTTTTTCTACAGAAGACTTCAGTATGAATGCGACAACCCTCGTAAATACGACAGAGTACATCATCCAGAGAAAGCCTGGGTACATAATAAACAGCACTACAGTCTTTGCTGTTCTCTTGTCCTTGGGCATCATAGCTGGTAATGGCATGGTCATTGGCGCCTGCTGTCATTTCTTCAAGCAAAACAGCAGCACTATCAACATCATTTTGGCCTTGTCCATCGCAGACTTTGCTACTGGCGTTGGAATGGTAATAAACGTATTCATGAGAGTACACGGGGATATATTATCTCAGAAATTCCCATGCATTCTGTCCTTTGAAATGTTCTTCACTATGGCTTTGATTTCTATGAATTTATTGGCTTGCACGACATTTGACAGATTTCTCTCCATTTGCAAGTATGAGAAACATAAGGAATGGAATACACAGAAATCGGTAAATATTCAAATTTGTTGTTCTTATATTTGTGGATTCGCCATTGGTTTCTTGCCATTTCTTGGACTAAACCGATGGGAAAGTGGTATGAAATGTGCATTCAAAGACATCTACACTTCGGAACTGTATGTTATCAAGTCCTCCGCAATGTTTGTTGGATTTGGTGTCAGCTTTGTCCTCTACGTCTTCATTTTACGAAAAGCATGGCGGGTCCATAATGGCAGACATATTGAAGTATTGCATACTGCAGCTATGAGACAGCGAAACAACTTCATATTGGCAAAACTGGTAGGGATCATAACCATCCTAAATAGCATTTGCTGGATGCCTTATTCCTTCATAACCTTGTTATTTGGGATCACCAATCAAGCAATTGGCGTCACTTACCTGGAGTTTGCGTTCTTACTTCTCGGATTTGCCAACTCTTTCATTAATCCGGTGGTATACGCCTGGAATAGACCAGATTTTCGTGCAGTTTGGCGAAAATGGTGCCACTGTTGCACAGTTTTTGATAATTCCAACACTGTTATGCCTGCTGTCATATTCGTCAGGAGCGCTCCTACCACATAACAAAATGTAAATCATGTTTTTATTATTATATATATGTGTACATGTAATTGTTTGAATCACAAAAGTGATTTTCCTTAAGGTACATATAATCTCCTCTCATTTTCTGATATATCTTGGTGCACGGAAACACAAAAATGAAATTCAAGACCCCGGTCCTCTTAGAACTTTAGGGAAAGGAAAACAGCATCCCTAAATAATAATCAATTAAAATTAATTTGTAAGTCCAACTGACAAACTATGTGAATTATTATAATGGAATATGCGTCCCGTAACAAAATTTTGAATTTCATAGTCCCTGGGTATAAGATTGAGGTCAAAGGAACCGACTACGCTAAGACATTTGAAAAATATTGAAATACAGATCAATAAATCGATTTTTTTTTTCATGAGTATAGTGTTTGATGGCTCATGACTAGGCTAAGATGCTAAATATTTTAATGCATAGATACTAACATATTTATTGTATTTTTCACGGGAGCCTAATGGTAAGGACGCTCGTTGTACAACCTCTCGAAAGGACCGTGTTCGATTCTCGATCCAGACATCACGTCATACCTAAGGCACAGTTGTCATGGATACGTGGCCAGTTTGTATGATGTTTGTGTTCTCAAACTTCTGTTGATTTATTTTGAACTTGAGCCAAACGGAGCCTAACTATCATCAAATAGAGAATTATAAGTTTCATTTCTTAAAATCAAATAGAAAATGTTTTTTAAACATATGTATAAGCGTATTCGAAATTTATATCATAAAAACTATAATGATAATTATAACACCAAGTCTAAATTATTGCATGTATATCAAATTAGTATCGACATTTGAAACATATCTTTACAATCTACACTGTAATGTACAAAATCATTGCATTAGGCTTTCAAAATATCAGAAATTTATATTGACTGTCAATGAAAATTTTATCTTTGTATGTATTTTGTGTCAATGTTCTTCATTATTTGAATTATTGATTTATCGGTTATTTTTGTTGTACTAGTTATCGTCAGAGAGGGCGGCTTTGATTCGTACCCGGGTTTGAACTTGAGCTACACAAGTTGAAATTGAACGTAGAGAGTTTCAACTCTTATGACGTATTGTGGCATCTGAACTCTACCCAAAACTAACTCCGCCTTCTACAAGGGTTAGTGTGGTAGCAATATGGCAGTCTTGTAATGATATTGCGCATGTGTCAGTTTTTAAACGATGAATGTATTATACATGGGTGTTAAAAAGAACATTGGAATTGTTACCCTTCTCTGAAAGTATGCACTTGGATACGAACCGGTCTCCCTCTGTGATATCGTTGTGGATGTTACTATAATTAGCTGTGTACATGAATTAAACAAGTTTTCGAACATGGTCAGTTTGACGTGGTATTCATTCTGGACGCAGAAATGTTGGAATATACGCATGCTGAGTGCTCCTGGAATATGTAGTTACCCATGATGAGTGATTTGGGTATAGTTTGTAAAACTTATACGGTACCAATTCTGATGCACCAGACGCGCATTTCGACAAATAATGTCTCTTCAGTGATGCTTAAGCCGAAACACTGGAAATCCGAAACAACAATAAACTTGTAAGAACTAAAAAGAAAAACAGATTTGTGTCTTTCCATGCTGGGTGTTCTTGGGAAGCAAGTGTGCTTTTTTAGTGGCGTTGTGAGGCAGGACTTAGTGCACACTTGTATTCATAGTCTGTTTACATTAGGTAAATATGCCACAGCTTATGATATTTTTGAAAGTTTAAGAGACAGCAATTTTATTTATTTCATTGTATACAGTGTATGTTTGTTGTATGAACAAATGAAGATAAAGAAAAGTGAACAATCTCACAGATCCTATGAATAATACAAAAAAGAAGGACAAACACGGATCTCTGGACATACCAGAGGTGAAATTAAGCGTATAGGAGGAATATGCATCCCCTGTCGACCGGTCACACCCGCCATGAACCCTATATCTTGATCAGGTAAAGGAAGTAATCCGTAGTCAAAATTAGTATGTAAAGAATAGTATTTGTGAAATGCTAACTTTCAACGATACTGTTGAAAGCCATGTAACATCAACCTATTTGTAAGTAACCTGCCTCGATTTGCTATAAGTTTACCTACATTATATAACTACAGTTTTCACTATTGTAATGAGTTTGTTAGATTAAAGCCTGGTGTATTTATCATGAATGAACGTACAATTTTTTAAAAAAATTATTTGAAAAGGGTGACTATTTTCAGTAAGATTTACTTCCTTACTTTACTTACTTTGTTCGTGGTTGATTGACAGACGTTGTGGATTGATGAATAATCAATGGATCGTGGTGGGATGTTGAGACGCTAGATAGTACTTTTATGATATGGTAGACTGTACCTAGTCGATTCCCTCCGGCAATGACTTGAAAGTTTATTTGTATATATTAGTTTATATATAGTGTAATGAGTAATGAACTATACAATGGGCCTATACCTTCCAAACACTGAAGTGACTCAGACTAATGGAATAGTCTGAGATCCTGTTTACCCCTATTTGAATGGGTATAACCCTTTGCTACATAAGAGGCTGCAGAGGCAGCATTCATCATTCATCATGAGGGTCGACTGACCACAGATGAAGAATAGCAAGCTACCTTCAAGAAGCCCTTCCCCCGAATATACTGTAGGGATCTGTGGGCGATCGACTCTAGGAAGAGATGGACCCATCCACCACCTTCTGGAGGACTTAACCATCCCCGGATTTTCAAGAAGACCCGTCCGAGTTTCCAGGGGATCCGAGGGTCAACCACCATTGTCGCCTCGCCGCAACAAACCAAGTGTAGCAGGGCCCCTACTGGGCAGTCTGCACTATAAATCTTCACCATCGTCGTCGTCATTCATCATTCGTAAGCAGCCCGCTGTTGGTAGAAGGAAGCCAGAATTAGAAGGTAAACTATTAAAAAATTAATAGTGAAAAGAATTTGAAAGGTTACGGTAGAAATATAAGCCACTGGTGAAAGACAAACTAAGGAATTGTGGTGAGATACAAAGTGTAGTAATCCTGAATACGGGTGAGGCACCGAGTACTCACAAGCAATAGGAACTTAGTTTCAGAACCAGGTGCAAAGTGCCCAGCCATCTCTACAGAACCGTGTGAATAGAACCTCGGCTTGTGTCCCAGTTTATTTTTAAGAAAAACAGAACCCGAGACAAGTATCCCAGTAAATCAAAATAATCATTGTAAATGATAGTGATTCTATGTATTTAATTTTTGGCCCAAGTAGAGCCCGAGGAAAATTCCATATATATATTTAGAGTTCACGAGATTCTTTTATCCTTTGAAAAGAACCCTTAGAAAACACGTTACAATATATATATGCTTATTGTGCTTATTGTTAATTATATTTGTGTTTACTCCATAATATAATCCTTTCACGTCCTGACGAAGGGTCAGGTTGTCCCGAAAATTTGACAATTCCAATTGTTCATGTCGTTGGTCATTCTAGTGCTTTATATATATATATATATATATATATATATATATATATATATATATAGTTTTGCGTTACATTGCTATGACAGATAAACACGACTGAAGAAGACCGGTAACACGGTCGAAATATTTCTAGAAAATCTTTCGATTTTATTTTTTAAAATTCTACTCCGAAAAAGAGACATATATATATGTAGTAATCCTGAATAATTATTATATATATTATATATATATATATATATATATATATATATATATATATATATATTGTACATAAATTGATCGTTAATTCTTTTTATAAATCTTGTTGTCTCTTGGACATTGGGATTAATCCAAAACATTGTTGGTGATATTACACTAAATGAACCAATAACTACCGAGATTCTGTTCTGATCATGTACATGAATAGCATAAAACACAATTTCGGATAAAGCTGCCAGATCCTAAGTACCAAATTCAACCCCGTCGTTCATTTAATTCTGATGAAAATCAAATTGAAATTGCCATTTGGAACATGACAATTGAGTAAATATCTAGGTCGTTTGTATTGTAGAGTATATCGGTTTGGAAGCATGGGTGAATTACAACCTGAATTAACAAAAATCACCGTCAAAAAGATATTGCACCATCAATGTTGTATCAATGTCGAACATTTAATCAATTTTGGTATTTCAACGCTAGATCAACGATGATCTATGGTTGTTTTAAACGTTTCAAGCATTTTTTTTTTCTACAACAATTTTAACGTTGAATTACCACTGTGTACCTACTGGTGCGCCGTGGAGGTACTCGTCACAAATACATTAATAATATAAGAGTACACAATGTATGAACGTAAGTTTTCTAAAGCATTTCTAATGGTGATCAAGTCAAAAAGAATCTTTCCAATGTAAGAGTACGCGGGTACTCGATCGGAAAACCCCTTAAATTTAAGTAGATGTTTGTGTGATATTGTTGGAAAAATTCAATGAATTATTTCCCATGCTATAATCTTCAATGTTGTCATCTGCAATGCAAGTGAAGGTGTGAAGTGAGGAAACATATGTTACTGGAGCAACGATGTACTAAGCTGCGAATGAGGGGACACGGAGTCCACCCTCGGTTATCATCTCAGCTGAAATACAACCTATCATTGGGTCAATTGCTGTCTGACGTGTTTCATACCGATTGTTAGACCTTTCTTGGAACACTGATTTTGACTACGGATTACTCTGTTTACCTAAGATATAGGGCTCACAGTGGGTGTGACCGGTCGACAGGGGATGATTACTCCTCCTAAATACCTGATCCCATCTCTGGTATCTCCAGGGGTCCGTGTTTGCCCCACTCCTTGTTTTGTATTTCTTGTGAGAGTTATGAGATTGATCACTGTTCGTTATCTTCGCCTTTCATTGACTTCTCTTACATTAGTATCGTAATATCAAAAAGCAATTTCTGTACACATGCATATATCTGAGATTTTGAAAAACACGTTCAAAGTTGTTTTAAAATTCACAAAGGCTAGAAAATATATTGTTTTTACCTATACCCCCCCCCCTCTGTTTGACAGGTTCGGGCGATGACTGACCTTATCACAACTGTCCTAATTCTTTTCCTCGTTGCGCTTCACAAAAGAGTCTGCTTTACATTGCATTGTCTATCCAAAAGTCATTTTTGTTGTACAGTGTATTTGTAGGCGTATGTAAATTTGATTCATAAGTAAATAGATAATCTTATTGGTTATTTATATGTAAACAAAACATCAACAAATATATTTTGCACGTGGAAGGTTTACCGCGGGAATATAGATTTTAAACAACCCCACAGCAAACATCTTAAAAGTACAAGTGGTGATCTCGGAGCCAGGGCATGAGAGGTGGGAAGTGGAAAATATTTGAGAAGCGCTTATAGAACATTAGTCATATATATGATTGCGATCTTTGTAGATTCTACAGTATCTATATAGACCCTCAGTTCTCATTAGCATTTTATCAGCACGAATCCCGACTGATTGTACATTCAGTATATTCATTATTTGCGTGCGTGCGTGTGTGTGTGTTTCAATAAGTTTATCTACTTACATCAGAGCCACAGAGATACTAAGCTATCCACGTTTTAAAAATCATCTTATCCTACAACTCAAAATTCATAATATATAACAAGGCTGCATGCCATCCAATTTCTCATTTCGATTGAAAGTTAGTAGCACTGCTTAGTGCCTACAAGGTGAATTTCGAGTCCTCTTCGCTCTCGACTTTTTTTTTTTTTTATTAATGAGCCGTTCCTAGCAAAAAAGACCCTTATCTTATCCAACATTTTTTTTTTCAAAAAACGTCATAAAAAAAAAAAACATGCCATCATCTTTTGCATACTTGTAAAGAAAAAGGTCATGATTACCAATCACGAGTTGATGGTCATCTTTGATTTACTGTAATATTTTAACGACAATCAATATTATATTTTGAGAGATATTCTCTACAGTTCACACTTTAGCACTCATTTTTGCTAGGAACGGCTCATTTAATGATTCTGTTCCTCTGATAACAACTGTCTATCCATTTTGAATATCTTAAATAAGACTCGATAGTCATCTCATTCAAAATTCTAATCACGGAAGTTACGTAAACGTGAAACGGATAAGAGCGATCCGAATTAATCTTGAGTTCCGAAAGAAGCAAGGGCTACGTAAACGTCAAAGAATATCAAGAATAACCCAAGTATTTTTCGGCGCTACTTTTTCAAGCTGAATTATAAAAGTGACACTTAGAGGAAACATGTACACAGACCGTACAACACTTTGAGAAACCTGTTCTATGTAGTCTGGTAACGAGTTTCGGTTCAAGATCATATGACTAAAGTTAACAAATCAAAATATGCCCTACAGGCCTTTAACCATGCAATCAGCGATTAGTGCAGTTGCACCATCTTCAATACAATTCCTTGAAAAGAGAAGAGACGCAATTGATTGAAACTAAAGAATTTTTCTATTTATTTTTAACAAGATACTAATTTTATCCTTGGTGACTATAATCAAGTTAGATCTTTTGGAGACTATGATGTTTAGACTACATATCTCCCGTCCAATCAAAGGCACTGAAATTTGTTCAATAACAACTTTGAACTCATAGTATTGAATAATGATAGGGATAAAGATGGTGATTTACTTGTTTTGGAAATTAACATTTTTTTTTAAAGGATATGGACCAAACAGTGACAATCCAAATTTCTTTCAATCAATACCAGACATCAATTAAAAAAAAGCTACTGCCCATAAAAATGATGTATGATCATAGCGCATATAATCAAATGCATGATATAATGCATGTTCATATGCTTATGTTAGTAAACTTATGGTATAATGTGTGTTGTGTACACCATTGTACTCCCAGTATTATTATATGTGTACATATTAATGTGAACGTCTTATGAAATAGATGAATGTTATTACTTTTTCTACATGCATGTGGTGTACTTATTACATGCCTGTAAACCGTATGGTTTTGTGCTAATAAACTGAACTTAATTGAATCAAACCTTCAAGGCGATTTATGATTATGGCCGGATACTTTTATCTTGTTGAAAGTGTAAATTTAGATCACTTTAAGTACTACGTGACCTTTATTAGGGACAGTGTCTTTGTTACTTTTCTTAGTATATTAATATAATAGCGATACAATGTGTCTTGGTGACCTTTATCAGGGATGTTCACTCGGTGACAGATGATAGAACAATATGAAGAATTGTAGACTGTTTTTTGTTCATTTAGAGGAGTGGATCAAACAGGATGCAGGTGAAAACGTTAAGTGTCTATGCTTTTAGATAACTCTTCTGAGAGTGTTCATGCAGTTTGGTAAAGAATTCAAGATGTTGAATTTTCCGCCGTTTTTCAACATTTCACCACTCGCATGCTTAATTCCATTGTAGTTTTGACAACCAGGACAATGTGCACATCGTAGACGAGAATATCAGCTTTCTTCCACATATTACATAACACCTTCAAACATGACACACACCCCTCTAACAAATTGTCTTCATTAATGTTTCTGTAATTTTTGTAACAGATACAGGCCCTCACACAAAATATGACATCTTTTTATTCTTATTTTGAGGGATTGTTTTGGTAGTTTCGAGATCTTTTTGCGTAATATTGAAATATTACATCGAGATCTTCTCTTAAAGTTTTAGATAATTACAAGCAAAACAAAATTCGTGACATTAATAGGTTTCCATAGTCATGCGATATTTTCCAATAAAAGGCTGAATACAAAACTCATAGTGCTAAATCAGTCTGTGTAGGACCAAGACTTACTTCAGTATCTTCAGTGAGTATATTTATTCCATAGTACATTTTAAAAGGGGGTCACTTAAAATACCTGGGTAGAAAAAAAGTTTCAAATAACTAGATTTTGTCATTAAGACAGAAATACGCTGAAGTTTGTTTCTAAATGTACATTGAAAGTTTATTTAGCTATTTGGTTTGTAAATCGTTGTAGAGTGTATAAGAATTGCCGAAATTCATCTACATCTATTAGTATATTCGCAACATTTTTGCACGTTTTATTGAAGACACATTCATTTAGATTTAGATTTTTTCCAAATGCTGCATTTGATCTCATTCTCTGGATGATTGGCCTATCAAATTTCGGTCCCTATATATTCAACAGTGGTGAAACTTGCATGTGCTTGTGCGTATGATAGCTATAACCACACTGAACCGACCTATTTTAATTGCTGCAATCACTCCATTTCGATAACCCCCTCTGCCTCTTCCATCGTCATCGAAAGCAAATTTATTGACTTGCCCAGATGGTCGAGCGGTCAAGCGCGCTGGTTACATGATTGCTGTTGTTGTTAATTAGTGAAAAGCAAATACAGCTTATAGACATAGTATACAATGTAATAAATCTAAAATCATATAAAGGTCAAGAAATAATAGAAATTGTGCTTATATATCGGTATTTCTAATTTCAAAGGAATTCTTAATAAATTTACCCAAGTTACATAATTCCTTTACATTCTGTGTCGATAAAAGTTGAATTAATTTAAAGACAGAGGGTCTGATATAATAATACGTTTTCAAAAATTTGATTCTTAAATGACTGTAATAGGTACACTTAAAAGAAAAAATGAAGCTCATCTTCTACATCTAAGATACATAAAGACATAAACGTCTTTCTAAAGGAACAGTTTTGTATCTACCGGTTTCAGTAACTAACCAGTGAGACGATAATCTTAACGTACATATAAACTTTTTATACTGCATTGGAATTCTTTTAGTTAAGTAGGATTGCAAAGTAAAATGGTCAATCAAATGTTTATAAATTCTACATTTTGAGGAAGAGTTGATTTCAGAAAGTATTGCTTGCTTACAATTATCAAAAATGCGTTGCTTAGCAACTGCAAACATGTATTGTGGCTTCAAAGTACATTGATTTAACCATAGGTTCATCAATCCAACATTTGACAAAACACCTTTAAGATTTACTACCAAATTTTTACAGTTTTGTTTAACTCATTTAATCACACATATAGTCATAACATGATTTCAAGATACAATTTTTTGTTGATAAAAGCTTTAACCAATATTTTAAAATTCGTAATTTTCTCACACATTGCAATGGTAATCTACCCAATTCACAATAAATCATTACATTAGGAGTAGCACTTTTCAAACCCAGTATGCATTTACAAAAATTCATGTGAACTTTTTCGATATCAGGAGCTGAATGAGCACCCCACACTTCACATCCATAATTTGCAATGCTTCCTACATATGTATCAAATAAGAATATAAGTGTTGTGAAATTCAAGCTCATATTAGAACATTTTCTTTTTAGTGAAAATAAAGCCTTCTTACATTGTAATGATAACTGTTTTTGTGTGACATGAAATTTTCCATCAAAATTCAACAATAATCCAAGATAACACAATTTATTTACTACTTCAATTTGTTCATTATCATGGAGCCATTTATCGTCTGATCGTAAAATACCTCAGTTTCTAAAAACCAATACTTTTGTTTTTTCAACGTTAACCGTTAAAGACCATTTTTCAGTGTAAATTTCAACATAAGTTGCAAGTCAGAGGCCGATTCGGCTAATGTAACCATATCATCTGCATACATTGATAGAAATAAAGATAATTCTTGTAGCTCGATGGGAGTATTGCCCTTAAGCAAAAAGTCCCTCTCACAGTCGTTTACGTACAAAGAAAAAAAGTAAAGGGATAAATTATCTCCCCTTGTAAAACGCCAATATTATTTAATAGAACACATGACTTAATATTATTGTACAATGATCGAAGAATCTTAAAAGAGGCTTGCCTCTAATACCTAGCATAGAAATTTTGTTCCACATTTTAGCTCTGTCTACCGAATCAAACGCCCGTTTAAAATCTATATAACAGCTTTTCTTAGAAAGATATTTATCAATTACAGTTTGCAAGGCAAAAATGGCATCAAAAGTTCCTAAAGACGGTCTAAACCCGAATTGTGCGTCAGAGATGACATAACATAAGTCTTTTATTCAAAATTGAAGTAAATAGTTTCGTTAAACAGCTCACCAAGTTCATTCCTCTGTAATTCGCTGGGTCAGTAGTACTTCCCTTTTTGTATATAGCAACAATAAGCGATGTGCATAATATGTTAGGAAAATATCCAGTGGAAAACACTGCATTAAATATGGTATGTAAAAACGGTAACAGAATGTCTTTAAACACAATAAAATACTCATTTATAATTACAATCCTTTCCGCGACTTTTACCCATCTGTAAACTTTTAAAAGCATCCTCAATTTCTTCTAAATTAATTTTCTCTTCTATCAAAAATAACATCATCTTCATTACATGTATTTAAACTATCTTCATGATTGAGGTTTACATCAGAAGCCTAAGATTTAAAATGCCCATGTAAATCCTCTAGTGAAACATTTACTTTGTTTGCTTTCTTTTTTGCGAATTTTGAGAAAAACAATTTTGGATTTGCCTTCCTAATACTTTCTAGCATATTGCCCTCTTCATACAAATATTTTCTTTTACAAGCTGCTAGGAAAGTTGGTTCCGCAGGTCGTGAGTTGAACCCCGGGTAGGGGCTGAGGTGGGTATCCAAATGGAGTGAAATTTTCTGTGCTTTATATATATATATATGTGTGTGTGTGTGTGTGTGTGTGTGTGTGTGTGTGTGTGTGTGTGTGTGTGTGTGTAAAATTGGCGACGATACATGTAAACATGTATATAATCAGACTAGCTTCATGTGTAATACCATTTTAATGTACATGTATTAGCTTTACAAAAGTTTCATTAGTTTAGAAACATGCATCAGTTTGTACATGACAACAGCTATTTTTTCGTATACCTTGTTTTATCATTTTACAATCGACAAGTTGGTCTGCATGGTTTTATTTATATGATACTTGTGTTTTTGCTGCTGAACAAAGTGTACCCGCTGTGAAAAGTGAAATATATTTATTAGTTATCCGGGTTGAATATAGGGTATGTTTTTGAAGTTTCTCCTTCACAAATGTTGATATTTTTGTGAGGAGCAAAGAGAGGGGCTTGGTAAACCATTTACTGGATCTATCTTTGGTTGTAAGGGGTTTTGTCAAATTTAGCAATACAGTATAGGTACGATAACTAATAGTCATTCGTCCCATTGACTGGGATATTAAATGTGTTAAAAACTGAAGCATGATATTGAACAATTTCATCTTTTGAAAGGGCAGTTGGAATATAAGTACGATTACCAAATGTGGAATTAATACTTTAATGAAGTTGTAATAATCAGCTCTACAAACAAGGACAATGTTGTTACCAGTTTTGTCAGCTGGAACCAAAACATATTCCTTATGTAATCTATCTGATTCTTTCATCACTTCTGGTTTACTACACACTGAAGGACCGACGTTACGAGCTTTTGTTTTAATGTGTGTAATACACGATTTTAATATTCCTCTAATAATTTTTATCCATTATGACAAGATATTAAGTTTCTTTTCATAATTAGCCAATAGTCTGGCATAATCTTCCACAGAAGTCATAATAGAGATGAAATTCTATACAATACAAATAGAAAAGATCAAATATTGCAACATTTGACATGCCATCAATTACATGTATCATAACAATTTTAGTGGATATTAATACTCTGAAAGACCATCGTGTTTTTATTTTTGATAAACGTCACTGTAATTGTAAGAATCGTAAAATTCCATTTTGTAAATTGATTTCTAAGTCATTTTCATCTTCAGTGCAGTCATTGCCAATATCCTTTTCAAATATAAGTCCGAAAAGATAAAGTAATGCATCGATCTTAAGGATGAATTAGACGTTGATATTTTTATACAAATGAAAAAGTAGAAAACCATAACCAAGGTTTTCAAAATTTGCAAGGTTTAGAATGATTGAAGTTCAAACAGTAAACAAGACGTGAGATTCGAATTTTCCACCCAGACAACGTAACTGACTGTGCTATGTGTATAGACAGTAAATTATACAGTTAGAGAAAATAACGAAAATTGATCAATTTCATACCGGTTACCCGATTACATGTACTCCTAAAAGGAATACAAAATTAAGGGTTAATCAAACATGGAATCCTGGACATACTGGAGATAGGAGTATGTGCCTAGGAGCCGGTCACACCCTCCGTTAGCCTTATATCTCGATCAGGTAAACGGAGTTATCCGTAGTCATAATCAGGATGTAAAGGACGACCTAACAATTGATATGAAACACGTCGTGCAGCAATTGACCCAATGACGGGTTGTATTGACAAACTAAATCGTTATAAGAACAATAGAATTTCCGAAATGTTGACTTTACACGAGACTGTTGAAACTCCTGTAACATCAACTTGTTTGGCAGTAGTCTGCATGCCTCGATTTAAAAACCTATCACATGCAAAACAAACTCTTGCATAGCGAATCATTTGATATTCCATATGTAAGTGATAATAGAATAATGCTACATAGAAATGGGAAGTTGACGATAGAGAAGCTGAAGTCATCCTGTATGTCATAAAGTTGAGTTGTTAGTTTGTCTTCAATATCCATATTCAATAAGATATCTAAGTACAAAGATGATGGTGGAGTAATCGGCGGTGTATTTTATTTTGAGTTTACTGGGATATATTGAATCGACATATGAATGAACATTATTATTGTTAATAGATAAACGTCGTCGATATATTTAACTGTTGAGTTGAGGGCCACAACAAGAGATTCATTTTCTCCTTTTGTAAAAGCTTTTGTATAAATTCTACCTCGTAAGAATATAAAAACGGAGCGCAATTCGCGTCCATACAAATTCCAACAGAATGTTGAAAAACCTGTTCACCAAAGGCTACGAAGATATTGTCAATGAGAAACTCCAGCATCTTAATAATGCGAGGTGATTATAATGAACAGTGATCAATCTCGTAATTCCCACGAGGAATACAAAATATGATAATGGACAAATACGGAGCCCTGGATATACCAGAGGTGGGAACAGGTTCATAGGTGGAGTAAGCATCCCCTGTGGACCGGTCACACCCGCCGTGAGCCCTACATCTTGGCGATTTTTAGGCGTATGCTCGGCGCTTACGGCCTTTGAGCCAGAAGAGATCTTTATTGAGTCACGCTTGCTGTGACACGGGGCTTTGGTTTTTGCTGTCTCATTCGAAGGACCGCCCATTTAGACACCTCTTACGACACGCAAGAGATACTGAGGACCTATTCTAACTCGGATTCGGGCAAATGAATAAGGGTTGAATTAAATACTTCAAACTTCATCTTTCCTTCTATCATAATTGAATGGGCATTGTATGCATAATTAGAAAGATTATAAAGTTGTGCACAAAAGACTCCAGAATGAGGCTTAAATTCAGATATGAGACTTCCTGACAGGTCTACATATTTGGATGGGCTATGGTATTCATGTGACTGTTGAGGCCTGTGGGTCTCTTGTTTAAATTTGCGATATTATTCTTTCTCTAATGTAAAATTGTATTGTGTAACCACCATCGATTTCATTTTACATACTTCGACTTACTTTGAAATAGCGAATGAAAATCAAATCGCGCACCTACCAATGATCTACTAAGTCAAAGCTCCTAGAAAGCTTTGAAAGTATTGCCACTGTTTGTAATTTTGTTTTATGAACATACTTTTCTAATTTATCTTTCTACAGAACACCTCAATATGAATGCGACGACTCTCGTAAATACGACAGAGTACATCATCCAGAGAAAGCCTGTGTACATAAACTACAGCATCATAGCTGTTCCTGTTCTCTTGTCTTTAGGAATCATAACTGGTAACGGTATGGTTATTGGTGCCTGTTGTCATTTATCCAAGAAAACCAGCCGCACTGTCAGCTTCATTTTGGCATTGTCCATCGCAGACTTTGCTACTGGCGTTGGAATGATAATAAACGTATTCATGAGAGTTCCCAATCATTTATTGTCTCAGAAATTTCCATGCCTTCTGTCCTACGAAATTTTCTCTACCATGGCTTTGATTTCCATGAATTTATTGGCTTGCACGACATTTGACAGATTTCTCTCTATTTACAAGCATGAAAAACAAAAGGAATGGAATACACAGAAATCGGTAAATATTCAAATTTGTTGTTCTTATTTTTGTGGATTCGCCATTGGTTTCTTGCCATTTCTTGGACTAAACCGATGGGAAAGTGGTATGAAATGTGCATTCAAAGATATCTACCCTTCGGAACTATATTTTATCAAGTCCTCCGCAATGTTTGTTGGATTTGGTGTCAGCTTTGTCCTCTACGTCTTCATTTTACGAAAAGCATGGCGGGTCCATAATGGCAGACATATTGAAGTATTGCATACTGCAGCTATGAGACAGCGAAACAACTTCATATTGGCAAAACTGGTAGGGATCATTACCATTTTGAATAGCATTTGCTGGATGCCTTATTCCTTCATGATCTTTTTGTGTGGGATCACCAATCAAGCAATTGACGCAACGCACGTGGTGTTTGCGCTCTTGCTTCTAGGATTTACCACCTCTTTCATTAATCCAGTAATATACGCTTTGAATAGGAAAGATTTCCGTGCAGTTTGGCGAAACTGGTGTCGCTGCTGCAGTCGTTGATAATTCTTACACTGTTATGTCTGGCGTGATATTAATTAGGAACGCTCCTAACACATACAATTATGTAGATCATGTGTTTACTTTTATGTACATGTTTAATTGTTTGAATCACTAAGGTGATTTTCCATAAAGTACATACAACCTCTCCCATTTTCTGATATCCTTTGGTGCGCGGAAACAAACAATATATAATGGAAGACTTTGGTCATCTTGGGACTATAAGGAAGTGAAAACGTATTATCTAAGCACATACTCGGATACGAACCAAATTCTCCCTGAGTGATATTGTAGTGGGTGTTACTATAATTATCTGAATTAAACACGTTTCCAGACATGGTCAGTTTGGCGTGGTATACATTCTGAATGTTGTCCGCGGTTTTGGTTTACAAATGTAGGTATGGACGCAGAGATGTTTGCAGTTACCCATGCCGAGTGTTCTTGGTTTATGTCTTTCCGAGCTGAGTGTTCTTGGTTTATGTCTTTCCGTGCTGAGTGTTCTTGAAATGCATGTGTGGTGTTTAGTGGTGTTGTGAGGCAGGACCTAGAGTACCTGTATTTGCATATTGTTTACGTTGTGTAAAAATGTCACAGGTTAGTAAGTGATTAACTTTACAATAAATTTGCAACTTTAAAAGATCGATATATTGTCTGAAACGTAAGGACTTGTTTGTTGAATAAACAAATGAAAATAACGAACAGGGAACAATCTCAAAGATCCCATAAATAAGAGGAGTAAACATCCCCTGTTGACCGATTACATCCGCCGTGAGCCCTATATCTTGATCAGGTAAACAAACTAATCCGTAGTCAAAATCAGTAGGTAAAGAGTGGAATTTGTAAAGATGGCTTTAAACGAGACCATTGAAACCCCTGTAGCATCAACTTACTTACAAGTAGCCTGACTCAATTTGATATAAGTTTACCTACATTTATCAATATTATTCTCAATATTATAACGAGTTTGTTATAGAAATGCGTGGTGTATTTATCATAAATGAACGTTTAGTTCATTTAAAAAGGGTTATATGAATTGTAAGAGACCGGTTTTTCGTAAGCTTTAAATTAATAGTTGAAACATGGTAGATTTGTATATGGCTGATCGTGGTCGATTGACAGACGTTGTCGATTGATGGAAGTGACTGATTTCTGGATCGTGGTAGAAGTTCGAGACGTTAGACAGAATGCTTAGGATATGTTGGTGTACCTGGTCGAATCCAACCAGCAATGATTTTAATGTTTATTTTTATATATTTGTATCATATGAAAAGTGAAGATAAAATGGAAGAACATATATTGAGCGACAAGTATCCACAGGGACAGAGTGCCCACCAGCAGAGATACATACTCGATGGTTATATGAAAGGTGCATACATTGTACATATATTTATTGTTAATTTTCATAAATCTGGCTGTTTCTTGGACTTTAGGATCAATCGAAAACATTGTTGGCGTGGGTAATATTACGCTTAAAGCAAATAACAACTGAGATTCGGCTGTGATCATGTGCATGAATTACATAACACACATTCTCAGATAAATCTGCCGGATGAAAGGTGAAGATAACGAACAGTGAACAATCTCATAACTCATATAAGGAATACAAAATAAAGAGTTGGGTAAACACGAACCCCTTGATATATCAGAGGTGGGATCGGGTACCTAGGAGAAGTAAACATCCTCTGTCGACCGGTCACACCCGCCGTGGGCCCTATGTTTTGACCAGGTAATAAGAGTAATCCGTAGTCAAAATCAGTGTGCCAAGAACGGTCTAGCAATCGGTATGAAACACGTCAGACAGCATTTGACCCAATGAAAGGTTGTATTGGCAAACTAAATAATCATAACGACCATAGAATTTGCGAAATGCTGACTTTAACGAGACTGTTGAAACCTCTGTAACATCAACTTGTTTGTTAGTAGCCTGTCTCGATAGATATCATACATTTATCTTTAAGTGTATACATAACGCAATCAGTTCATCCTTTGTCAAAGCATAAAAATTCTGAATGGTCGGCAAGACAAGAAAATTGGTGACTGAAAACATGTTAGAAATTCAATAAATCAAACAAATTATATTCAAATCTGCAAAAGTGCAATGATTCTCTATCCCGGAAGAGCCTCCAATTCAGTTTTGGGCCAGAATTTCCCAAGTGCATCAAAAATCAATTAAATACAATTCAAAGATTTAACAATTCATTTACAATTATATATAGGAAATTATATCAATGAAAAGCACTGACTTACAGATACCAAAGTTTACAAAAACCCGATGTGTTTACTGGTGAGCTGAATTCATACACGAGATGTTAGGCCTGTTTATACCGCTGTTGAAATCGACCGTTAGTTCCAGTCCCCAGTAATGTAATATGAATTGTAATTCTCCAAAGTTCAACAATCTTTACAGTCTAGATATATTCATACTATCATGAACTTCTACGAAATTCTATTTCTAAAACGTGTGCAATGGCAAGTATTACATCACCTTTCTAATGGACTCTCATGACCTTCCCGTTCGCTTCGTAATTGGGAGGTCGTGAAACTGATCCCCCCTCGTACCATGGCCGCGTCAAACATAAGACGTAAATATACAATTGTAGACGGTGATTGCTCCTTCGCCAAATGCTCGTCATTTATAGAAGTAAATCACGGTTCTTTCTGATATGACCTTTAAAACGGAGGTCCGTGCCGCGGCAGGCGGTGGTATGTTAAAGAACCCTCACTGTTTACGGCCCTGAGCGCTCAATATAGATCTAAATTTGTGGTACTTCACCTAAAGCTGGTGACGTCTCTATGTGAGTGAAAAATTATCGATGGAAAATATAACAATCAAAGAACCAAAAGAATCCAAATTACCGTTCAAAAAATATAACGGAATTAATTGAAGAACAAATTTCATTTTGAAAAATACATACTGTGTAAGGGTATGAACAGCGAGGCTTCATGAAGCGCAACATTCCCCGATAGCATCATTACCTCTCGTGAATCCGAAACAGGTAATTGAAATATGAATTATCCAAACGTATACACGTAAGTACATAAAATGACTTGGGATTAATCAATACTCGTAGATAAATATCTTACCTATCGGAACACGTTAAAATATACGAGACAACTTCAGACCGAATAAGTATAGAAATGCACAATACAATACATAAATTCTTATTATCATCCAAGTATACTTATCATAGAAAGTCAAACAACATATCACAATGCAATGGCATGGATATCTTCTGAATACTTTGTAGTTGTTTGTGCAATAACAAAAATTGAGATATTAAAGAGATTTTTATTGCTGCTGGACTTGTTAATCCAATTATTTATCAGCGCCCAGTTCCGGCTGTACCACAAGGTGGTGCAACATTCCCAGGCCAGTTACAAATCTGCATGTTTTCGTCAAACACAACACCTTCAAATATAAGTAAATTCATCACAATGCTCATACATGTACATACATCATGTTGAATATACTTCAGATGAGAGCTCAAACCAAAGCCTACCTGGGTTACAGAAGTTGTGACCAAAGTAAGTTCCCCCTTGACACGTGTAGTACGAGGTGCAGTTCGTGGTGACATCGGCATACCTCTTATCTGGCAAAGTAGAGCAGTCTCTCCATGATCCACAAGGTGCAGGAACGTTGTGGGGTCTTTTGAAGAAACCATAGAAATTTGGGAATACATACATATGACAGATATAGTTTAAATTATTACATATGATCTAAAATAACAGATCACGAGGTATGCTGTCAATTCACATAAAAAGTATCATCATTAAAATTCATGCTTTTACTTCTTGATATTTTCTTCTCATAGCATAGTCAATGATCATAACTTCCACAATGCAAATCAAAGAAACACATATGCTTTTGAGACTTTTAATATTATTTGATAAATTCTCTACTTAGTAATATATATTAAGCACTAGATTGATACCTTTGAGTCTCGGTCCACAAAGTGGATACAAAGTCAAGTACAAAATTTATATAGAGCACTAAAATGACCAACGACACGAACAACCAGATTGTCACATTTTCGGGACGACCTGTACCTTCCGCGGGACAAACGGAATATTTTACATAGCACACATATGGTAACAGATACAAAAATGTTGGCTTCATCTACAAACGTATTTCCACTACAAATTACATCTTTATTCTTTCTCGCTTGCTAATCAATGTTTTCTATGGGATGAATTAGGACACGTCTATCCATCCATTGAGCTCATCCATGTGCGATTGTTAGGTTGGTTGTTTTACAGTTTTCATTTTACATAGTAGAAGTTTTCACTCATATTGAGACGTTATCAGCTGTATGCGAGGTACCACAAACCTAGACCTATGCTTTGCGCTCAGGGTCGTATCAGTGAGAGTTCTTTAATATGTCAACGCCTGCCCCGACACAGGTCCTCCGTTTTTTAAAGTCATAATAGTCTCGTATAAAGTCAGCATTTCGCAAATTATATGGCCTATTTAATGATCTAGTCAATCTCATAACTCCTATAAGGAATACAAATAGAAAGTTGGACAAACACAGTGCCTGAATATACCAGAGATGGAATCAGGTGCCTAGGAGGAGTAAACACTCCCTGTCGACCGATCACGTCTACTGTGAGTCTCTTGGTCATAAAAACGGAGTAATCCATAGTTAAAATCTAGGTATAAAGAACGGCCTAACAATTGGTATGAAACACATCTGGTAACAGAGGACAGTTTCGCAATATAGGCTAGGTCGACTTTCTTTATGAATAGAGATGCCCCACATTTGAAGTGATATTACAATAATTTTAGGATACATGTCATGTGTAGTTGAGTGCTTGGTGAAAAAAATTATATGTAACATGTAAGTGTCACCATGATGCCTGTCATATAGATGGGTGCGAATACAAACTAAGAGACGTGGTCAAGCTGAAGAAATTCAGACTACAAGCTACAGGGTCCAGGAAAATGTACATACATCAGAGGGAGCGTGGTTGGCCCCAGATGAAAGGTGGATTTTTAAGAAGGGCAGACGGTATTTTTGATTATGCAAAATGTTTAAATCCCCTCGCACGGTACTGTGGTGGTGTGTGGGTGGTACGGATTTAGCCCATATGAGAGAAAATCAAAACAAGAAGGGGGTACCTCCTCAAGGCATGTTTTGTGCAGCAACACCTGCATATATGACTAACATATAATTTAAAATCCTAATTTATTAATATACCAATATGAACTACAAGTATTGAGAAAACGAGGTAGCATGATTTCTCTAGCCTGTCATAACCCGACTTTGATGTATATCCTCCTTCCAACATGTTAAGGAGCAAACTATCCTCTGCAACCACACACAGTATTTGGCCAAATGCCAAGTTGTATTGGTTTAGATAGTTATAACGACCATATGATTAACAAAATGATGACTTTAAATGAGACTGTTCAAACCACCGTAACATCAACTTATTTGTACCTACCCTATCGCGATAAAAACTTATCATACGCAGAACAAGTTCTGGCGTATTGAATCAGTTGAGTGATACCACTTGCATATGGTAATGGAATATTGCTAAATATATATGGGAAGTTGACGAAGGAGAAGCTGAAGTCATCCAATTTGAGTTGAGTTTTTAATTTGCCGTTAACATCCATGTTCAATGAAATATCCCATTTTGAAGCAGATAAGGAAGACTCAGTGGTGTCTTTTATTTCGAGTTCACTGGGATATATTGAATCGATATATGAATGAAAATGAGTAGGCCTGTTGTTGATATAGATACAACGTCGTCGATATATCTAAATGTCGAGTTGAAGGCCAGAGCAAGATTTTTTTCTTTTCATGTAAAAGCGTTTGAGTATAAATTCTGCCTCGTAACAATATAAAAACAGATCAGATAATAATGTGCACAATTAGTGCACAATTGGAATTCCAACAGACTGCCGAAAGACCGGATCATCAAAAACTACGAAGATATTGTCAATGAGGAACTCTTTTTAGTATCAACTTTATCATGTTTATAGTATTTATGCGTAGAATCAGAGCAGTGTTTTACAAAGTAATATTTTGGATGACTGATCACAAGATATACATGTAGATATTTCTCTTTCTGTTTTTATTGAAGAAGCAGTTGTCTATGATCTGAAAACACCTAGTCTTTCATTTGTCGTAAGGAATGGTCGTGTAAACTGCTAAAAAGCTATACGTGTTGATGCTAATGATTTGAGAAAAGTTTTGTGATTTCTTTTACAGGAGTTATGGGACTTTTGTGGTTCAACTTTGTTTTGCAGCGGTGGGGGACATGGCTACACGTAGCAACCTTGTTTAATAAAAAATTCTTAGATAATTTCTTCAAAGGAGAAAGAAAGGGGGAATTTGTATACTTACTGGTCACAACTCTTCGTCCGGGAATTGTACACCGTGTTGAGCGCTGGAGGGTCCGCGCAGTGATGGATTGTTCCGTGTTGGTTGTGGCAGACTACATACGCCCGGCACCCAATCTCGAACACACCATTATTTTTTCCGACACACTCGTCTGCTGATACCAAATAAGCTGCTAAAAGTATATATTGTTTGAAATTACCATTAAATAGATACAAAGTAACTGAAAAGGAAAGAGAGAGTTATATCAGAAGTACACATTCATGATAATAGTACAATCTATCGTTTCATGTTCCAAAAAAGATCAAGGCCAAACATGCAATGCGTATCAACAAGCGCGTGAAGCAGACACTATTTCCAATTCACAGCAAGAACTATTTGATATACACATTCAACGTAAAATTCGTACCAGAGCAGAAAAGGAATTAGACAAACAATTCTATAAAGAAAAAGAAAGTTACCATACGGTAACCTTAGATATGGAAGCGGTTTTGCAAGTTCCATGTTCCCTTGCAAGTCAGGTTTATTACAAAAGAAAATTATGCTGTTACAATTTGGCTGTGTACAGCTTGAAAGATGATAATGCCAGTTGTTTTCTATGGAACGAAACAGAAGAAAAAGAGGATCCTGTGAAATAGCAACTTGTTAAAGCTTTACATCAAGTCTCTATCGTCACAAATATCTCACGTTTGTCTTTATTCGGTTTCTTGCGGAGGCCAAAATCGAAACAGGTTTATGAGCATTGCACTTTTGGATGCTGTACGTACAATTCCTAATATTTCAGTTGTTGATCAAAACATTCTTGAATCTGGTCATTTGCAAATGGAATGCGATTCTATACATTCTGCTGTTGAACGAGCAAAGAAGAGTATGTCTGTTTTCTTACCATCACACTGGGACACAGTGATGAGGATGGCTAGACGTACAAGAGGCCCATGGGCCACATCGCTCACCTGAGTCACCTTGGTCCATATCAGAAGATTTTCCATATCTATTTGCATGTAAAACCGTAGTCTCTATTATGGCCCCAAACCTACCCCTGGAGGCCATGGTTTTTGCAAACTTGAATCTACACTATTTCAGAAAGCTTTCATGTAAATGTGAACTTCTTTGGTCCAATGGTTCTTGAGAAGAAGATTTTTAAAGATTTTCCCGATATATTTGTATGTAAAACTTTGATCCCCTATTGTGGCCCCATCCTACCCCAGGGGGCCATGATTTTAACAAACCTGAATCTGCACTATATCAGAAAGCTTTCATATAAATCTCAGCTTTTCTGGCTTAGTGATTCTGGGAAGAAGACTTTTAAAGATTTTTCCTATATATTTGTATGTAAAACTTTGACCCCTATTGTGGCCCCATCTGACCCCAGGGGGCCATGATCTTAACAATTTAGAATTTGCACTATATCAGGAAGCTTTCATATAAATCTCAGCTTTTCTGGCTCAGTGGTTCTTGAGAAGACGATTTTTCCTATAAATTTGTATGTAAAACTTTGATGCCCCCCCCCCTTGAGGCCCCATCCAATTCCCGGGGTCCATGATTTTAACAAACTTGAATTTGTACTATATCAAAAAAAAAAAAACAAAAACAAAAAAAAACAAAACAAACAAAAAAACAAAAAACTTTGACCCCCTATTGTGGCCCCATCCGATCCCCGGGGGCCATGATTTTAACAATTTAGAATATGTACTATATCAGGAAGCTATCATATAAATCTCAGCTTTTCTGGTTCAGTGGTTCTTGGGAAGAAGATTTTTAAAGATTTTTCCTATATATTTGTATGTAAAACTTTGATCCCCTATTGTGGCCCCATCCGACCCCCGGGGCCATGATTTTAACAATTTAGAATCTGCACTACCTAATAAAGCTTATCTATAAATCTCAGCTTTTCTGGCCCAGTGGTTCTTGAGAAGAAGATTTTTTAATGACCCTACCCTATTTTTACCTTTTCTTGATTATCTCCCCTCGGAAGGTGGCCTGGCCCTTTATTTTGACAATTTAGAATTCCCTTTACCTAAGGATGTTTTGTGCCAACTTTGGTTGAAATTGGCCCAGTGGTTGTTGAGAAGAAGTTGAAAATGTGAAAAGTTTACAGACGGACAGACGGACTTCAGCTCAGGTGAGTTAAAAAAGTCATATACTGTTATTCCTTTGAAATTCTCAGATTTTCTCAATTTCAAGCCTATCACACAGCAATTCTTGCCATCAAATTCAGTAGACACAAATAATATGAGAGTCCAGTGGTTGAAAATAAAAGGGTTTCAGTACAAAAAACAAGATACTAATCAGTTTACTTCAAATACGATTTTGATGAAGACGAATTTCGTCAAATCAAGCTTAAAAAACCTTCAAAACGCCGAGGATCATTTGCCAAGAATCAAAACATTCCTTAATGCTACACAGAAAAAATAGCAATTTCTGAAATGAAGAAAAGAGATCTTTTGTCTTTGTGTTTAGAAAGCGTAATACCAACAGACTGTCATGGTTTATACGAATCGTTACCTCCAAACTGTAGTCATAAAGATATTCTTCCGGTGCCAGACCAAACAGAAAATGATAAAGTCTCCGATATCGAATGATTTGGTAACTTCACAAAGAACAGTTGAATGTAAATTTGTGAAACAATGTGTATGTGGCCCTTATACTGCATGGTTATATTCCATTTTGGCGTTCATAATTTTTTCAGTGAATTATTTTGAATCATTTTTATTATGCCAAATTAGCATAAGTGCGCTTAACATCATTCATATACGATACTGTAAGGCTAAAGTTGGTGTGCCAAAACATCTTAAGTGCACATACAACAATCTAGCATAGCATCTATACACGAATTTGTGTTATGCCAAAAGGACGTAAGTGATTAAAGTGACCCAAACTGGCCTTTATGATGCATATCTAGAAATGATTTTTCTTACATATATGTAATAAATCATATCCAATGCTATCTGTGTTAAAGTTGTGTACATGTACTACAGTTTTAAAAAAATACAGGTTATCAAAACCTTTAAATGCATTTTTCTCAAAAACTCAAAATATACACTTACGACGTTCTGGCAAATACCCCTCGAAATGAGGTGGAAAACGACAAACAAAACCCTGGTGTTCAGTGCATTGTGTCATGTACAACAAGAATATATTTGCTTTTGATAAGGGTTGGAATCTCAACCATTTTAAAAATATTTGAACAATCAAAAAATTATGGGGATTAGGATGACCCCGGGGCACTTGCCCATCAGAATACTCGATCCATCTTGATATGTGAAGCAGGAATATATATGGTGTAGGGGTCAGGACCTCAATCGTTTAAAATATATTTCAACAATTATAAAATAGAGTTTGGAATGACCCCAGTCCACTTGCCCAACAACTCAATGTATCTTGACATGTGCAGCAAGAATATATTTAGTATATAATCTTTTTAAAGATATTTGAGCAATCATGGAATGAGGGGATGGTGATGACAATAATGACAGAATAATCGATACATCCGGATTTAAGATTATGTGCATTAAGAATGTGATTTCAGGCAATGTAGCGGTAATGTATTCCTCGCAGATGTCATATTCTCACCTGAGCATTTTATGTTAAATTTGATCAGGTACATTGAAGTAAACTAGAAGAACTATTGTGGCTTCTTTACTAGTTACACAAGCACGACGTAGAGTATATTTAAAGGCAAACACTTGCGTGCGGGTATTACTGTCTTATGACAGCATCTGGTTTGATTTTCCATTCAATTTGTAAATCAATATATATATACTAATAAAAACGAACGAGATTGAGAGAATATATATCCGTGTCACACTTAAGACCCCGGTCATTGTGAGAATTGATAGTATACTAGTATTTTGTTCACCTTGACTTACCCTACTCCTTCTTCTATATAATTCCTCATTCAAAATTTCACTCAAACTTTTGTGCATGATTGCTTAATCTTTGATAGGTCAAAAATTATAAGGTCTCTGGATTGGATTTATAAAGCATGACAAATGTTGAAATTTTTTAAGTAGGAATATTTACAAATTCTTCAATTGTTTCAAATTTCAGTATAATAAACAACCCATCCCATAATTTTTTTCCAATCGAGGAGGAAAGTATAAAGAGTACGGTCCCAGACGAAATATTTGATGGGACCCTCGCTGAAAAGTGTATTTTATACTTTGTAACAAATTACAAAATTTGCATTATTTACTTAAAAATGAACTCACCCAAGGCAGACAGAAGTAATAAACACGTCTGCATATCGTGAAAAAGTGTCTGTACTAACGAAATTACAAGACACTAAAGCACCTGCATTTCTTATCAAAATTCACTTACCAATCGTTTATTATTTCCGCGAATTGGGTAATGTTTATTCAAGTTCCGAGTAATCGAACACGTGTCGTAAACTAAGTATCAGAAGAGAAGGGCATTTGTTTCAAATTTCCAGTTTCCATTTTTAACCATTCAAGATAAGCTAAGATCCAAACGGGACTATTATTTGAGACCTACATGTATATTCTATTATACAGCCTTCTCTTTCCGACTCGCGACAAAAGAGCGATAGTAAAAAGAAAAAGAAAAAGGCATGGTCTTTGTATTCGGACATGCATTTTAAAATACATATATTCTGTACATGCATGAATAATGGATGTAGAAGGGTGAGAGCTTTCCCCCACTTTCGCTCTTTAAATCTGTTTTACACGCTTTTAATGGTGATCAGTTAGTAAGGACCACAATGGTCAGTGGTGATGTAGATTTAAAGCACAATTTAAGCTGAAGGAAATGTTTCACAAAGAGGGTTCTCAAATTGCTAATTACCGCAAACGTAGAAATTTACGTGTGGGTGTTGTTTTCACTAAATACGCGATTACAAGATTCCCGTGTACATAATCCCCACACAAACCATTCCCATTTTACATTTTTTATACGGATATGGCGTAATCAATCACTCCAGGTATGGTTTACAAAGGAAAAACACAAAAAAACACGTTTGAGATAAACATTAAAACATAATTTCTGAGAACTTCTCTGAAACAAAGTCGAATAGAGATGTATGAACAGTTAACGCGAGGGTTTACTAGAATGAAGCTAGCAGCCATTAACCACATAACAACTTAATCTTTGAGGTGAGGTTATCTGTAAAATGCGAAATTACAAGAAACCACACAGAAATGAAATCCGCCTCTCCATTAATGTGGTATTTTAGGCTGACTGATACATTTTAAGCGGTCCATCGGTTAGGATCAAACATTGTTTGAAGAAGCCGGTGTCTGAGAAAGTAAAATGCAAGACGCGTTGCAACATTTTATTTTATGTCTAACTGCTAAGGTGCGAGTACTTTCAATCCAGGAAGAAATAATCATATATTACCAATAGATAGATAAGAGAGAGAGATTATCTCCCAACCAAAGTGTCGGATCTAATAGTAGATACGAGGTCAAATAAAAAGGATATAAAAAGCACTAAAAATGACCAGCGACACGAACAACAGTGAATTGTCGACCTGTCCCTTCTTCAGGACGATAGAATATTTACATAGAAAAGTACGGAAACTAAAACTACAACTAAACTACAAAAGCTAATAACAAACAAAACGTCTACAAATTAAAATTATTACACTTGATAATTTTAATATGTAGACGTTTTGTTTGACCCCATCTTCGGGAGGTCCCTGGTGGTGCCCCTACAGCCCCAGACCGAGGTAGGCCCCTGGTGGTGCCCCTACAGCCCCAGACTGAGAGCAGGAAATGATAATCCAAGGGTTTCGCTACCTTGCATCCATCCCATCAGGTGAACTCATGAAACCTAAAAAGCCACCATGACCCCCCCCCCTTTTTTTTTTTTTAGGGTTCTATGGGTTCATATACATTGCTATCTATCTTTTCAGTAGTTTTATTTCATTTGATCCCCAAATTCATTAATTAAACGTCTGAACAGTGGCCCCACCCTGGG
This sequence comes from Ostrea edulis, assembly GCF_947568905.1. NCBI lineage: Eukaryota > Metazoa > Mollusca > Bivalvia > Ostreida > Ostreidae > Ostrea > Ostrea edulis. The sequence goes on along the minus strand of NC_079165.1, from coordinate 33,505,527 downwards.
AGAATCTACTGGCGGTACCCCTGCAGCCCCAAACTGAGGACAGGAAATAATAGTCCATGCTGCCCCCTACCTTGCCTCCATACTCCTTCTGTAGACTCTTCTAAGATTGAAGTGTTAATAACTTCAATTACAACCCTATGTGATGTAACATTAGGAATTTCCAAGTGAGCTGAATTTGCTATCAGGGGTCATCGTAAACCAGTTTTGGTGTTTTATTGGTTTTTGTCTATCTCGTGAGCAGTTTTGTGTCATTTGATCACCCCATACTCAATGATTAGAGAGGTTTGAAAAGGAATTTCGCTCTCGAGCACCCCCACGTGGTACCCCTACAGCCCCAAACTGAGGACAGGAAATGATAGCCCAAAGGATCGTCTACCTTTTGTACATACTCCCAGGCCTTTTGTGAACTCTTCAAAGATTACGTTGTTATTAACCTTCATTATAACCCTATGTGATGTAACATTTGGAACTTTCAGGTGAGCTCAGTTGTCTTCAAGTTTAAAACTTGAATTGGTGATTAAGAATAAGTTATCAATTTTGATCAATTATTTGCTAACTTGTAGTATTCCATCGTGGTACTCTCAGTACTTGGATGAATTTCCTTATTGGATGCTAGCTTCTATAGATTTATTGGTTGCTGGTTAGTGACTGCTAGCTTCAGTCACGTGATTCATTACTATAAGACTTGGGTAAGCTAAGGTCATTTGGGGGGGGGGGGGGGGGGGCACTCTCCCCTAAATCCACCAATGCAACACTTTGTGCTCATGGTCATGTAGTAGTGAGGGTCATTTATCATGCTAATACCTATCGTGACATGAGACATCGGTTCTGAATTGAGGTTTCGTCCAAATGTCCCGCGAATTTCACTATTATAATACCAAACGATTGACGATAGAACAGTGGCTACCTATTTTATCAACACAGGTCCGCCGCTGTCTTTAATCTCTCTCTCTCTCTCTCTCTCTCTCTCTCTCTCTCTCTCTCTCCTTTGCAACACAAAGAGAGCGTTCTATCGACTGGGCTATGACTTTAGCACGTCATTGCAGAGTTATGACCGAAATGAATGGAGGGGCGGAAGACATCCCAATATAATTGAAAATAAATGTTAGATCCACTCACATACTCGATATACAACCATCATGATTAACATGTCTAAAATCATTTAGGTGGGAAGGCAGACAAAGAGATGGATGGACAGACATAATGATTGCCATATACAACCCAAACTTGGTTTGCAGGAGATGTTCATAGATCTGTAGATTTTATGCAATATATATTATATAGATTGTAATCGAAAAGAGAATTCAAAGGGTACATGACTATGGCGTGTAAAACTTGCAATATTATACAAATCTTGATATCGATAATGTGAGAATCTTGATTATATTCGATCATGTATACGCGAAATATACCTAATCAAAATTTAGCATAAAATACTCTCTGGGAGGAATACATTACAGCTACACTGCCAGAAATGACATTTTTCATCTCGCTTTCAGATGTGCTTTATACAGATTCGGCTGGATATTTAGTCTGACGCCTTCCCGAATCTCGGAGCTGTCCTTCATTATTCATGTCTGGAAATTTACATTCAGTTTCGGCCGGTTTTAGCAATTAATGTGCACCGTAGAGGTGACACATGAATGATGAATCTTCAATTTTTCAGGATTTCGCAATTTACAATCTCGTGTTTCACAAAAAATGATAAAAGTAAAAATGTCAAAAGGCGATCAAATTGATCGTAGATCTGTACAAAATGAGCCCGAAGTATTCCTATAATTTTTTAATGACATTCTATACTGGTATCATACATTACCCTTACGCAAAGTATGGCAAGGGGTCTAGGGGCCGGTCAAAGCCCTGGGGGGAAGGGGCGAAACCTCCGGAAGCTCCTAGGTTTTACCAATGAAATCACCTATTTTTTGTGCATAGAAATAGGGTTTCTTGTCAATTTCCAAACCCAAATGAATTCACAAAAACTATTTTTCGAAAATGTTTTATGCTAACTCACCGTATGTACATTGTATTTGGACTGACTTTAAAATACATTCATTTTACAAATATTTTATATTTTGGTATGTATATGATAAATGTTACTGATATATAACAAAGAACACCCCAATCCTCTACTACATGTAGCCTACATATATATGATGTACGTTTATAAAGTGATATTCAACATAATGTTAATGATTTGAAATTCAAAAAAGTACTTGAATGGATATTATGATGCTGATTAAAATTAGAAATCGGGACTATATAATGCAGTTATTTTTTAGACACAGATATTTTTACGGCAAAGATCTCTCTCTCTCTCTCTCTCTCTCTCTCTCTCTCATGATGTGCACGCAATTTGCGCCTGCGTATAGGCAGCTACGCGCCTGAAATAGATAAACAAAAATTAAAAACAAAACAAAAAACCACTTATACAAGGAAATGCAATTGTTAATCTTTATTTATTTATTTATCTTCTTTTTTTTTAATATGTGCACTAAGTTGTACGGTTTAATGTGTGTCGTGTGCCACAACATTCCTCAGTGTTATCTGTATGAGTTTTCTGTGCCTATTTTCCCCCACGCTCTTATTATGAAGTACCTTCTATCTGGCAGTCAAAACAATTTTTATGTTTTTTTGGTTGGGGGGGGGGGGGGGGGTTCCCTGGATTCGTTGTACAGAAAACAAATCATGGGAGATAAGTACTACTTGATAACGTCTCGCCACTAGATGGCCAGATTCTCGCCTGTTGCCACAAGCGACGTACGTTAGCAACGAAGAAGTAGTTGTTGGCGCTTTCCCTTGAATATATACTCGTGTTCAAACGTTTCAACGACATCTTTCTAACACCGTAGTAACTAAGTAAGTACAAGTAGCACAAGTTTATCTGGAATTTTTAAAGTATGATTCCTAGTAATCTATTTTTCAAAAGAAAGGAAAAAAATCAGCACCATCTCAGGCTCTCAGCCATGTGTGGACTGGTCAGTAGGCCTAGGCTAGGCCTACACTAAAGTCAATTCGTCCAAAACATTGTATGTGCAGACATATATAGATACAGATGTATACTAACTCTAGTTGTAATTTCAAAAAACCACTTATACAAGGAAATGCAATTGTTAATCTTTATTTATTTGTTTATCTTTTTTTTTTTTTTTTTATATGTGCACTAAGTTGTACGGTTTAATGTGTGTCGTGTGCCACAACATTCCTCAGTGTTATCTGTATGAGTTTTCTGTGCCTATTTTCCCCCACGCTCTTATTATGAAGTACCTTCTATCAGGCAGTCAAAACAATTTTTATGTTTTTTGGTTTTTTTGGTTGGGAGGGGGGGGGGGTCCCTGGATTCGTTGTACAGAAAACAAATCATGGGAGATAAGTACTACTTGATAACGTCTCGCCACTAGATGGCCAGATTCTCGCCTGTTGCCACAAGCGACGTACGTTAGCAACGAAGAAGTAGTTGTTGGCGCTTTCCCTTGAATATATACTCGTGTTCAAACGTTTCAACGACATCTTTCTAACACCGTAGTAACTAAGTAAGTACAAGTAGCACAAGTTTATCTGGAATTTTTAAAGTATGATTCTTAGTAATCTATTTTTCAAAAGAAAGGAAAAAAATCAGCACCATCTCAGGCTCTCAGCCATGTGTGGACTGGTCAGTAGGCCTAGGCTAGGCCTACACTAAAGTCAATTCGTCCAAAACATTGTATGTGCAGACATATATAGATACAAATGTATACTAACTCTAGTTGTAATTTCAAAAACGGTAAGGGATCTGAGGTCCCCCTAATTTCTGTGGAAACGAGGGGGTTATTTATATTCGGTCTTTCCTATCCCGAATTATAAATAACCTCGTTTCCACATGAATTAAGGTCCCCCGTAAGCCCCCCTCCCCCAGTGGGTCGAGTGCAACGCTCTGGTGAAGGCCCAGGGGTAGAGGCTCCAGAAGATTGGGGAAAAAATTGCTTTTATTTATTTTGAAACTTGAGTGTGTGAAAGAAATCAATTCAATTTCCAAGCAGGAGGGAAAAAATGAATGAGGGAGAATAATTTTCAAAATCATGTGAAAGTAATTTCTCAGTTTAGAATTTTAGCTTCTCACCAAGAGTAGGAGGCACACACAAGCTTCAAGGATGTTTTAAATCAGTAAATAAACAGTGTATGATAGTTATCAACATGAATATAAATCCAACAATCTGATGATCACTGTTTTCTTCTTACTTTCTTACAGGGTGATGGAACAGAATAACTGGGTTCCTGTAAATAAAACTACAGGTAAACTAAAACTTTAGTCATTCAACATTCAACTTCCATACTGACTTCCATTTATTATCCCAGTACCGTGCATATTGGCAAAATAAGATCAATGTAATGTGTAAATATTCATATTGTTCAACCATTCTGAACCTTTTGCTATACAAATTGTAATAGACAGTTTTCAACTTTTATATATGACATCCATTGTTTCTAGTTGCTATATATATTATATTATCCTACACAATGGCACATTGTTTCAGGCTCAGGGGATGTACAGTCAGATGTGACCACCACATACTCAAGTTCAGTTTCTATAAACGAGATCTCTGGTGGGCATTCGGAAGCGAGCTCCCCAAAGCAGACTGACTCGCGTAAGACAAAATTCTCTGTAGAGGGAAGGGGGGGGGGGGTAAAAGGTAGTCATGTTCTTTAATGGCGAGTAATTGATATTGCATATAGCTCCTGTTTCAGTAGCCTTTTTTCAACAATTTTTAACACATTCTTTTTAGATAAGTCATCAAGTTTGGGACAATAACACCCATTCCCCCCATGAATCTACCAATGACTTATTTTAATGCACCAAAATATAAAATATTTTAAAGAGGAGAAATTTCAATAATCATATGAATTACTGATTCACAGTGAGAAACTTCAGACAAGTGTCTGTTAACACCACAGAGGTCATCAATTCCAAGACTCCTCTTCGAGCCACAGTCTTCCCATCCCCCCTTCCAGCTGCACGCACCCCTGGGTCAGCTGAATGCACTGGAAGCATGCCACGACAAATGAGACTAACGACAAACCGGGCAGGTAATAATGGTACACTCATATTTGAATCTTTCCTGAGCTTTTCAAATCATTTTTCAAGCTTTCAAACTCCAGTATTTATGCTTCACTTAATTTGCTTTAGATATTCCATTGTGGCAACTGCATCATTTTTTTTTTCCTCTTAAAGTGTACAATAGTCAATAAAATTTTGTAATAACATCTAGATTTCTTACTCAAAATAAATCACCCCAACTCTGAGGGAAAAGGCCTGATATAAATTTAAAAGAGAAGAATTTGTCTGCATTATGATTTAAATTGAAAGTCAATTTAAATTGTCATGATTGCTTGTAGTTTGATTTAAAAACATGCATTTTGAACAAGAGAGCTATGGGCTAAATCCTCATTATGGCCTCACTCTGGCCACATGTGTGGGGTTGAGGAGAGGCAGGGTCACAGTGTGAAACTGCATCTCAAATCTACAAGATTTATGCATATGAATTTTACTTATTGTGTCGTAGCGTTTCAATACTGAGAAGATTGTTGAAGGCCTATATATATTCTTTTGTGAAACTAAACCCTTCTTTTGGTCACACCCACACATGGGGTCATGTTATGGGCAATCTTGAATCTATATCATGTGAGGGTGCTTAAAAAATAACTTGACGTTTTATGGTTCCTGTTGGGAAAAAAATTCTTAAAAAGTCAACAACAAAAATCAAATATTCATATCTAAATCCCTTCTGTGGCCCCACCAAGACCCCAGGAGTCGTGGTATGAACATACTTCATTCTACACTATATGAGGATGCTTACGTGTTAATTTGATATATATTGTATCTTGGGGAAAATGATTTTAAAAATTAATATATTCCTATTTCCTCTTGTGGTCCTGCCCTTGACCAAGGGATGATGGTGTGAACAAATTTAAATGTACACTACCTAGGTTGCTTGCATACTTATTTCACAAATTAAACATTGTGGTTCTTGAAAAGAAGACTGTCAAAGAATATTAATTCACATTTGAATATTAAAATGGAAATTCTTGCTGTGTTCCAACATGGCCTATGGGATGATCATGTGAACAAACTTGAATCTACACTATATGAATATACTCTCATAATAATTTTACATGTATATCCTTATCGTTCTTGAGAAAGATTTGAACAGAATTTTCCTGTACATTCCTATGTAAAAGTTTTATAAATCCATCTTAAGGTTCTGTCCAAACCCAATGTGAATAGCTGAAATTGAATTAACACTACATGCTTGCATATTGTTTGACTATTAAGGATGCTTTAATATGATTTTCAACTTTTCAAACACACTAGTTCTTGAGAAGATTTATGAAATAAACCACCTCATTTCACTTTTCTGAATTATCTCTATTTAGAACACCTTTGAACAAACTTGAATTGTCTTTACCCACTGATACTTGTAGAAGTTTGGTTAAAACAGACTGAGTGGTTCTTGAGAAAAGGTAGAAAATATGAAAAGTTTATAGATGATGGACAGGTTTTGATCAAAATTTTCGGCACAGATGAGCTAAAAATATCAAAAAAAAAACCAAAAAACAATTATGATATCCAATGACTGTGTCCAAGTGCACTCTGGATTTTTCCTGCATTGAAAATGGGTATTTTCGAATTTTCATTTAGGGCTTTGTCCCTTAAACCCCTCAGCATGCATCAACCCTGGACCTGTTGGGGATATTTAGTAGCCTCCATCCATTTGCCACAATGGAAAGCCTCACTTGATTTACTAATAAGAGATATGCCTATGTCATTGTAATCTTAAACTACTAACAGCTGATGCTGTTTCCAATTTTTTCATTATCATTATTACAGCTAAGAAACACATTGGTGCCAAGAGGGTTGCCTTCAGTCCAAGAGAAGAGTAAGTAAACAGAAACAGTATTTTCCAATCAGCTTCTTAACCTAGTCAATTCTTGATGTCAATTATCTATGCGATTACTGTGCTTTTACAATCTCCGATCTGTACTTATTCACATTCATTTTAACTAAACTGGCAGAAAATTAACCTGCAATGTAATTTCATACAGGGTCAAAGAATTTTTAGACGGTTATACTCCTAAAAAATACAATGCTGAGGAAGAGAAACTGGTGCAGGAAGACAATGAAATCATCCAGGAGAGAAAAAGGCGAAGACGGCTGAAGCTGGAGAAGGGGCAGAAGGAGCTAGAGGAGGCAAAGAATGATCACGAGAAGTTAACTGCCAGGATGGCAATCCACGAGCAGCAGATCAGCTCCTTGAAACAAACTATTGGGTGTGGTGCACATGTGCACACAGTTCAACAGCAAATCCTGCGTCATCAGATGCTGATTGATCAGGAGACATTCCTCTGTAATAAGATAAAATTACAGGAGGCTGAGGTGAAGGCTGTCACACCCTGGAAGTCTAGGCCCAAAGTCCTGAAGCCAATACTAGCACCAAATATTTGTCCCCTCAGTCTCAACAAGTTTGAAGATAAGAGCTTGCCTTCTGTGGGGACACAAAGAAATAAAATAACCAGAAAAGATCAAGCAAACTTAGAGAAGCCGGACAAGCCTTTTGACATGAAGGAAGGATTGAGGAAGACAAAGAAGGTTATTGTGCCATCTGTGTGTGTCCCTGATCTGGATTTGAGCAAACTGCACAATGATAACTTGCCTGTTATTGGTAAACAGGTGGATAAAACATCCACAAAATATCCAGCAATAGTCAAAAAGCTGGACAAACATTCAGACCCAGAAAATAAATTGGTCAACCAATGGAAGCCAAATGTGGTTGCTCTGCCAGACATCTGTAGTCAGAATGGAGAGATATTTAGAGCAAAAGGTGCTGCTACACAAAAGGCTCAAGATCTTGACGGAATATCGGGTGTTGCATTACTACCCAATATCAACAAGAGCACAAATAAGGAGGTTCCCCAGGAGTACGCAAGCCTCAAGAGACGCCCCACAAATCGTCCAGATGTAGACAAGGCTAATTTGAACCTCTGCAGAAAGAACACCCCACAGATAAGTCACATGTGGACAAGTCTGATCTGAATCTCTTCAGAAGGAGTGATTAGATACAATTATATTTTAATTGTGCAGCCATGCCTTTTAGGCAGCACTCAGTAATTTTTTTTTTAATCAGATTTTGAAGAAAAAAATATTTTATACAATAGTCAAGACAGGGTTTATAAAATATTCTATGAATGATTTTATTGTTGTATAAGATTAACATTGTCAATAGTCTGTTCTTGGGGGTAGACTTTTCCAGATGTCTTACATTAGAACCAAATTATTTTAAAATGATTTTGAGACTCTGGAGGCCCTGTAGGGGCATTATTTTAAATATTTTTCATTTTTAGACTCAATCAGAGTTTTTTGCCTTTCCTTACAAATTTTTCTCATATTGTTGATTCCTTTTTGTTAATTTACTCATTTAATTCATACTCAAAAACTCAGGATATACCATTTTTGTTGATTTATGTCAAATTTTGATACTACTTTACACTTTGTTATTTTTCTATGTAATTTGTTATCAATGTACAAGATAAATCAACCCTTAATCATTAATAAATCATAAACTCCTTACTGGTGTTTTCATTCGAATGTGTTGACCATTACAAGTTCAGGAATTACCTTTAATACCTGGTTGGAATTTTTTACTATAGCCAGTATACTGATATTTTTTAGCACTCTTATCACTCAAGTTACTGCCCCTGTTATGTGTGTATATATTATACATGTGTCCAGGGGTATATTTAATGTATTTTTTAAAAAGTATACAACTACATGTAAGCATGGTGTAAACTGTATAGAATATGGTAAAGCCAAACAAAAATAATATAATTTCTTTTCAATCATAGATTTATTTTATATTAGAACTTAAGGAGTGGGAAGTCACCTTTGTAATTCTTCATCACTGACAGGGGACAGGAGAGTGGGGATGTGGGTAGTGAGTACCGGTGCAGATTTTCACATCTTAGTATTGCTGTACATGGACCAAAGGAAATCAGTCATCTACATGTACACTTGTGCAATATTGAGTTTCCATCTTTTCAACGATGCATTGATTGGAAATAGAAAAACCCAACAATGTGACACACACACACACACACACAAATCTTGTTCAGGAGGAAATCACGGGGATAAGCAGGTGTGGAGGAGTCGGTGGGTGTGTCCTCATTAAACCTGGAAAAACGTGCAGCTGAAGAGACAGACATTATGCTACATGCCTCCCTCAAATCTTTTAGCCATTTACTTCAATATCTATAAAAGAACCAAAAGTTCAAAATACATACACATTTTGCTTTTGAAATAATAGAATATGGTCAGATGCCATTTTCACATTATTTAACTTCATCAATTTACACATTTCAGTAACTTTTTTATTAATGACTCCTCCGTTTCCAAACCAAAATCCCAATATGAAATATTTCCTGAAAATTAGAGAAATTAAACTCTGTCATTTTTGTGGGGTCATTCATAAATATTGATGTCATAAATAGAACTGAAGAGTTGCAGTAAATCTTTAGTGTTGAAACAAGGTAGTATTCCCAAGTTTTATGTAGCAATCACTGGTGTAGCCTGCTTGGACATAAGAGGTTTCTCTAGGTCTCTCCACTAACAACCACCCAAGTCCAACATCTGTGCATGCAAAATCAAGACTATATAAGGACTCCATTGGAAATAAGCTTTCAGATGTTACCCTGTTAAACCATCCAACCCGAAGAAAAATTTTATTTTATCTGTGTCATGGTGAACTTTTTCTTGAATTACTTCTCAGGATAGAAGCCAACAGCAATAAGACTGATAAATTAACAAATTGAACAGTATTAGCACTATTTATATTCATTGGCATGAATCAACAAATCAGTTATCTGACAGAATTCTAACAAAAACAACAAAGAAGATCTCTCTGAGTCTCATGGAATGGATTACTAGTATTCAACATTTTGTAACTAGTATTATCATTTCAATAACAGCATGACACCACGCTTGATCGACCGTGCAAACATAGGCTTCTCATAGACTTCAATGAAACTGGTTTTACTTTTGTTCTCAGTAACCAATCAAAGAAAGAATGACGTAGCGTGGTCATTCAAACTCACTTTTGTAGAAACCACACAGCCAATCAGTAAGTGAAATTTGCACGCTCGATCAAGCGAAGTAGCACGCTGTTATTGGAACGATAGTATGCAACATTTTGTTATGACTTTATAGTTAGTCAATATCTTTATCTTCAATACTTGGTCCAATGCTTTCTTCATCATCGGCATCTTCATCTGTATTTTCATTTTGATCATCATCACTTTGATCATCTTCATTCTGATTTGGAGTGTGTTTGTGTTTCAACATATCACTTACACTTTTGGCCTCATTTTCACTCGCATATGCTTGGACTCTTTCTGTATAACTGTCCTTAATATTGCAATGCAATACCGATTTTGATTTCACTCCATTAAATATCTGCATATTGACGTCTTTCATCAATAAGTTATTAAACGGAGAAGTCTCCCGTGATTTTTTATCTTTCAGTTCACTTTCTGAGTGAGAATTTAAATTCCCACTGTCCTGTGGAAGGAATGTTGAGTTCGGGGTGCGAGTCTGTTTTTGTGGGTCATCGGTGTCATGATAAGCAAGTGAGGGTCCCCAACCACGGGTCACAGGCAGGTGATCACTGTTCATAGGTCGTGGAATGTGGATATTGGTAAACATTTTATACGTCTCACTGTGTCCTGTCCGGATGGCATCAGTCCAGTTCATTCCCATTTGATATAGCTGTCAAAAAATAACCAAATTGATATAGAACACCTGAAAATTACCACAATTCTACAATCTACAAACTAGTGAAAATTTTGCATCTATGAACAGAAATGTAAATACATTCATATATCGGTATGGATCATTTATGACCTTAATACATCTTTCATGAAAGAATGTGATTTGAATAGTAACCTCGCTTGAATCTTCGGTGCTAATTTTTCTTGGTCGTCCCCTTTTACTTGGCATGGATAACTGAAAGACAGAAACAACAGCAATATGTCAGTATACACATTTACATACAAATAGTTTATCAGTACCCCTTTTTCATCAGTGGAATATAATCATGTGTATGGTTTAACTTTGACTATACATATTGTTTAGACTAAGTATTACTATGAACTTCATTTCATTTTATTTTTTAAATGTAACAATCTTATTTAAAACCTCGTCACGATAACAGACTTTATTAAATGAGCGGTAGCATGTAATGGTTTAGTTTAATGTATGACAATAGACTGAATATGCATCATCAGCCTGCACATGTATTATCACTCACTGGTAGCTGTTGTAGTTCTGATCTCACATCTTCCTTGAAGTCAACACCTTGATAAACTGTAGTAATCCTGTTAAGGTGTAAAACATTGAAAATATGTTCCCGTCCAGCTTTGTTTTATTGAGGGGGGGGGGGGGGGGGGGGGGGGGGTTTACTGCTACTTTGATGTCAATCACAGACAACTATATACATATAATAACGTCTAGTTGTGTTATTGTTGTTTTTCAAATTCCACTAAAGAGTCATAGAGCGAAAGCACTTTGGAATAAAAGTGAAATCTTCATCTTATTCATACATATATATGAATAAATTGAAGATTTAGAGAGAGAGAGAGAGAGAGAGACTGATGAACATAATGACAGACAGGTAAGATTTAATAACCTCACGCTTTCCCAACATGGGTTATGATTTATCATCATTTTTATTTCACTTGCAAGTACTCTAATTGAATTGGACTATATAGATAGGATCTCCCATGGTTAGATATCACTCATATTCAACGAGTTGAATCAATCCACAAACCACCCCCACCCCAACCCAGTTATTCATTTATGTCACAGTAACTGTATTGTTGGGAATTTTGCTTCGCTCTGACATATTGTAAACAAACTATGTAAAATTGTTGTTTTGTTTGTGATGTCACATATGGAATAGGAAAACATAGTGTAATAATTAAAAATTATGTAATGGGTGATATCCACTGCATAAAGGAGTAAACATGTGATAAATATTTTTGTTTTAATTCAAATGAGCCATGGATATTACTTGTTTTCCTCATGAGTTTTTCACCGTCCACATGCTTCTTCATTTATGTGGCTGTACTGTGTTCTGTACAATGTCTAGAACACATTAACTATCCCCCTTCCTGATTTGGATCCACTTTCACATCATTATCAATTACATGTATATCTGTTGTAAGTCTAGTCTCCTTATGTGCATCTCATGCCCACCAGGAAATGTATATTTATACGGAACACTGTTTGGAGGAAAGGAAACCTATAGTCCCCTTTGGTTTTACAAAGTAGTAGGGAACTAATAATAAAGAATTGCTGATATGCTAAGAGACATCCTGATTGAAAGAAGTCGAGGACTATATATTCTAAAAGGATATGTCTTGAACTTTCCTTTGCGTTTGATAATGACTGAGGGAAAGACAATTCGGATGGCTCTGTTACACTGCATACCCCAGTACAAGACATCAGGCTCATCAATTCGTTTATGAAGAATTGTCAGAAGATCGTCTCTAGAAATGGAACACTCCAGGTCATCAGAAAATTCTACAAGATCTGGGGAAGAAAGCAAATTCAATTGTTTAATGCTAATAAACAAGAGTACCGCCAATGGTACATAATACGCCCGTGAAAAGCTAATATAGGGTGTTTTTCTTACAACATGGTTTGTAGAACTTGGCTTCAGGTAGTATCATCAATCATCAGGGTGTGACATACTTTCTTTGCATCATAAAAACAGACAAATCATGTACTGTCCATGTAATATTTTCTTTTGGTATAAGGTGTATGTGTACGAAATTTAATGGTCCTAGCTCCAATGGTTCGGTCTGTTTCCTGCTACTGTGACCTTGACCTTGAGAAACAAATAAGGCATCCTCCACTTGGTGTATGTCTACCAAGTTGGACGGTCCTAGCCTCAACAGTTCAGTCCGTATACTGCCTACAAGGTTTTCCTACTGAGTGATACTGCAACCTTGACCTTTGACCTTGAAAAATAATAAGTATCTTCCTCTCATCATGGTGATAAAATACACCAAGTTGCAATATCCTGGTGCTTATGGTTTGGTCTGTATCCTGCCAACAATGTTTTCCCACTAAGTAATACTGTGACCTTGACCTTGAAAAACAATAGGAATCTTCCTCTCATCATGGTGATCAAATGTACCAAGTTGCAATATCCTGGAGCTTATGGTTTGATTTGTATCCTGCCTACGAGGTTTACCTACTAAATAATATCTTGACCTTTGACTTCTGACCTTAAAAAACAATAGGCATCTTCCTCTCATCATGGTGATCAAATACACAAAGTTGTCATATCCTGGAGCTTACAGTTTGGTTTGTATCCTGTCTACAAGGTTTTGCTGCTAAGTGATACTATGACCTTAACCTTTGACCTCTGATTTTGAAAAACAATAAGCATCTTCCTCTCATCATGGTGATCAAATGTACCAAGTTGTAGAATCCAGGAGTTTACCATTCGGTCTGTATCCTGCCCACAAGGTCCGGTCAGACGAACAGACAGACGGACAACACCATACCATAAAACGTCCCGTCTTCGACGGGTGTATAATCAGAAAACAAGCATTGATTTATTTTCTTTTATGCATGCAAGTGTTTATATTGCGACATTGTTTGGCCAAATACATGTACTCTTGAAAAATAAACTTCATTTTTAAGAATACACAGGACATGAACTGTGACACTTCACGCCAGTATAATTCATGAACTGTGTTATCTCTGCCTCTTTATGAAAAGGATGTATGTGTGAAATGTTGAAGTTCCCTCATTTATTTTCATAAATGAAGTTTATTCTTATATTTACATTCTACTTTCCTTCCTGTCTGCAGTCCCAGCCATTAAAATAGGCATACTATGTTTATCAATTTCATATGCAGATTGTTCATATCTGCATTGCATTCATCAGAAAATGGCTACCATTAAAATTTACACCAAGTCTTGGTTATGAAGTCAAAGGCAAAAGCGTTGAAAATGTAAATATTATTTCATGGCCCGCTGTTCGGAATGAAAACTCATTTCATCAAGTTCATAGAAAATACCAAATATTCTCAATTCCTAAAAAAAAAAAAAAACAGTACATACTGTGCAGGTGTTCAAGAATTTTTTCAAGATCTTGAGACATATCTCTTAGTGGCTGGTACTGCATCAACTCTGGGTCACTGAGGTCATCTGCTGGTTCCTGGACTTGTTCAATGAAGGACACACCAAAGAAATAAGTCCTTTATAAAGTTAAGGAAAATTAATTTGTCAAACAGCATCCAAAGAGGAATAACTCTTCCTCAGCACTCTCATAAAGCCCAAACAGAATATTACATTACACCAAATGCATTATGAATCCTCATAGATATTCAAACTCATTCATCTCATTAGAGTTCCTTTTAAAATTAAGATTGATATAGAACAATCTAAATACAGAATGATGCTGTTTATCTCAGTGGTAAATGCTGAGTCAATAGCGAAATCAAAGTTAAAGGGAAAGGCAACCCTAACCACATTATTGCTTTTATGAATGAAGTAGTACTTATTGATATCGTAAATGACAGTCTTTAACAACAAAAATCCTTGCTTAACAATTAAATTAATATTAATCTATCATATATTTTAAATTACCCGCCGCTAAGAGAGCGGCCATTGCAGCTTAATTTATGATATCACACCGTCAGTTCCAGATTATTTCATCAGCAGCACTGTAAACATGACAAGTAACGAACAGTTAAGTTTGGAGTCGTATATAGATTTGAGCCCATTCTTTCGCAAGAAGAAATTAAGAAAAGACGTTCAGTCAAGTCGCAGACCAGGCAGACGGTAAACGTTTCTTCATACAAATGTCTCCAACCTCAACTTGTCATTATACGCAAATAATGGATCCACAGTTTACAGTCTTTTATTTTCAGATGACTTGATTGGGTCAGGAATTTTGAAAAAACTTTTTTCACATCTCCCCTTCACATTAGTGTAATTAACTGCTTGACAGGAAGGCATCAACCTATTTATTCATAAAATCTACCATATGCACTTCTTTGATGATCTTAGAATTTCATCAAAACCGTAAAAAAAACCAGTGTGATGTCAAAATTATTGATTTTTATGGTCTTGAATACAAATGAGTTCCACATCATGGCAGCCTCTATAAGTAGCGGGAGTTTCAATTTCTAATGTTTTCACATTAGTACTGAATCTTATCTAGGCCATATATCAACAGAATAGTATGACAAATCTTTATCATATACTCAATCCTATCATTTATCATGTAAAAAAATTTTTGGGTTGTCTTCCCCTTTAAAAAGCATGAAAGTTATGCAACAAGAATGTCTTGAACTGCCTGCTCTGACTCTTAACCCAAGAATGTATCTGTATTTTTATATAACATGCATTTGCATAGTGTAATTTAAGGGAAAACATATTAGCAAATGGAAAAGTACATGCACATTTTATTTTCTCTCTCGCATGGTTTAGATCTATATCATGTATCTGAGCAGTGGTATATATGTATTTCATATAACTCACATGCAAAATAAACATTGCAGTTCACTTCATCTAGTGTTTGTGAAATCATTGTACAGGATACTTTTTGAACTTTCCCTTCCTCTGTGCCAGTGTGTCTGGGAAAATTTCTCGCACAGCACGATTACATGCAGGTCCCCAATGGATTGCCTCAGGAAGCTGGGCCGAAGAACTTATTTTCTGCAGCAGGAGATCTCGAGAGACATTTCCTTTAGGGAAAGGGCAAATCAACTCTACAGAGAGAAAAAACAAGCACTATATTTTACATTTCCAACGGTTTTTCTCTGTGTTAACCCTTTGATGCTCCATATTACATCAACATATAAATTTCTCACTTGCATGCAAATCAGCAACTTGTCGGGAGGTCGGTAATGAAAATTAACTTGGAATGCCATGTGTATTTCAATTTCCATTAGTCAGTATTTTTAATAATAAAGATTCCAGTGTTCGAAATTAACCATAGACCGAGTCTATGTCAAATGACACTGGTCTATGCCAATGGAAATTGAGATAGACCAAATTGTCTATGCCGATTTTCTAGATTTAAAGCAATAAAGTTATCCCAGAGGATCCTGCATGGTCAGTTGACATCTGATAAATGTTGTGAGGAAAGGAGAATATTGTTATGGAAATGGAAAGAAAATATGCTTTCTCATTACATTAGAAGTAAATGTAAATGTTTTAAATTTGTGGGGTTTTTTTTTTAATGCTGGACTATGCCAATTCGATGAGGTCTATGTCATCTTGTTTTGGCATAGACCCGTGGTCTATACCAAGTTTTAAACCAATTTCGAACACCGAGATTCTTTATGTTCTTTTTTATTTCAAAATAAGGAACCACTGTCAAGTTTGTTGGGTATATGAGGTGATTATCAACTGCAGAAAAATTATCTTAAGTGACAATTTATGCATAAGCTTGACCATTTAGCAAATTATCACATTTAACATTGTAGTTAATCACCTCACCTACCCAGCAAATTAGACACTGATTCCTTAAATATATACACACATTCAAAAAATATCACATTTGTTAATAAGATTTTTTTTTTAATTCAATACCATCTGATAATCATGGGTAAAGGGTTTGAAAAGTTTATGCCACTGTATTTGTTCAAACACAGACTTTTGTTTATCATCAACAATTTTATATTCATAGTTTTACTTAATGTTTCAAAATATGACAAATTATTGTTAAGGAGCATCTGATGTACATGCATTAATTTTTTTCGGCAAACACTTGACAATTATCGTGATTATTGATTAAAATATTTTCAAAAGAAATGGCACTGCACAGTATCGATATGATAAACAATTTCATATATTCACCAAGACACAGGTCTTCTCATTCTTTAAAGGAAATCTTTAATTATATTGATTGTAAATTCATGAAAATATATGTAGGGTATGCAAAAGACAGAATATGGACCTGACTGGCAAAATCTGATTCACCTGAATGATTCAGATGATGATCTCCCTACATTGCATGATATACTGTAATAACTATGATAAACAGTCTGTATTCTAGGCAAGATATTGTGTTCAAAGGGCAATAACTCAAGAAAACCAAACAACACAATTATTGTGATATTCATTACCTGACAAATATTCCTTAATTTTGTTAACTTTCCATAACTCTTTTCCCTCATTTCCATAAAGTGGACCCTGCTCATTAACAGAGTTTCCATGCTCATGTTGAAACTCAAAATGAGCTCTATATTCTTGAATTCTGTTGCATCCAAACGAGCACAAAGAGCACCTGTACATATAATCCGAATCCGATTTCACAACATCCGGGTAGATTGGGGATCCCCTGAGTGAGGAAACCTGAGTGGATAAAGAGGAATTCCTGTCACTATACGTAAAACTGTCTAAAGCAGAATGCTGAGAGTCTGGCGTGTTTCTTCCCTTTTCTGAAGGTTTATTACTTAAATTCCATAAAATCTGATTATGAATTTGACTATATAGTCCAAAAGGAAATTTTGCAGGAATTTCTTCTGAGTAGTCCTTTGAAGGCAGGGACATTGATGAATAGTGCTTCATTGGTGTATGACTGATGTGTAAATGATTACTATCTGAGTCCGAGTTCCCATGTAAAACAGGTTTACAGGAGTTGTCTACCTTTGAATTCATCTCCGAATCAGGACTAGTTTTGTTCTCCTTTGAGTATCTTTTTTTCACAGGTGTCCTACCACTGTGGAAAGGCCTAGTCCTATTTAAATCTGAAGAATCTGAATCGGAGTCGCTAGACTGCCATCCATCTCGATCTGAGCTCTGGTTCCGCAGAGATATCGTGACACTCCTCTTTCGCTTATTTTGGTGTTCCAGTTTATTTCTACCTGAAGCTAATCTCAATGGAGATCCAGTCTTAGAGGAGCTATTCCCAATGTCTGTTGACAAGTTCATGGGACTTTCCCTTTTTGAGTCACATTGTATTTCTTTAGTGAACTGTTCTCTTCTAGGTGTTGGAGATGGAGATTTTTCATCATGTTCCGCACATTTCAGTTTCTCAATGTGAGCCTTTCCTTGACAATGAATTTGAAAATGGGACTTGATTTGTGATTTCCAGTTACACACTTGACAAAAATACACAATATTTCCCCCCTCTCTCACCAGTTTAGTAAACTTTCCGAATTCTGGTGTGTATCCTGGAGAAATTATCATATTGCTTCCCACTGGCTTGGCTCTGGTAGAATTGACTGCCAGAATTTGGTCAGCCACTGCATGAATTTTGGTCAAATTGTTCACACAAGAATGTTGGCGGATGGAGTTTTCCAGTCCATACTCAATATTAACTGTGGGTCTGTTCTCAGGCCATGGGTGTTCCATCACTTCCGAGACACCTTGGCTGTCCAGTTTCAAGGGCAATTGTTTGTCTGCTGAACAATTCACTTCAATGCTGGTGATATCTGGTTTGCAAGTAGCATTGTATTGGCTACATCTATTGTAATTCATGCCAACGTTATTCTCACCTTTCTCCAGTTCCAATTCTTGCGTAGGAGAAGATAATGAATCTTCAACAGATGTTATTTCCTCTTCTCTAATGACCTTTGAGTCAGAATTCTCTTCCTTCTTAGATGTAAGCTCAACACAGTGAGATGACCTTGAGTGTGCATGTAGATCCTCTTCTGTTTCAAAAGTCAATGAACATTCTGGGCACCTAGTGTGATTCCTATTGAAGTGTTGACCTTTGACATGGGAAACAAAACTGGTCTTTGAAGTGAGAATTGATGGCAAGGTTGTGCATAAAGTGCATTTGTACAGAATTTCGGCAAAGTTCATGATGTTGTCCACAGATTCTGAGAGGGCTTTGTCAAACTCCATAGTAAAACAAGTTTAACCCTGGTGGTCCTTCCCTGTAACAAAGTTCAAATTGCCGTATCAAAAATGATATAATACCATATTTTAATTTAGATTTTGTGTTGTTTCCCATTACATAAAATCATTTCCTTGATTTCTTAAATTTTCTCATGGGAATCAGAGTGATACTGATCACATTGATAAAACTCGCATTTAATTCTTGTAGTGTATTCATGCAGTCAATTGAAAGTGAGAAATATTCATATGATATTCAAGAGCTGTCCATTCTGAGTCAAGAATCAAAAATCATTATTTATATATCTTTATATTAATACAACAAATGGTTTCATTAACCAATTTGCATACAAGAACAATTAATGGATGATGACCAGTATGTAATCTATAACAATAAACACGGCTTTTAGAATTAATTCAACATATATAGTGCATTTAAATTTCAATTCATATTGATTTTTTTTTTTCAACTTCATACTCATACACTTTTCTGAACTGATAATGACAAAACACTTTTAAGTATACTTTTTATATTCAGTACAAGTTTATTCCTTTATTCATTTTTTTCCCCTTCTTTCCTTTTTCTACATAAAACTAGTGAGAAATTCCTTTGATCTCTGTAATTATAAGATCTATATTTCTCACAACATATAGATATATATCTGTATACTATCATAAATCTTTTATCACACTTGAACATCTCTGATAAATTGATAAACACAAATATTGATAAGTATACAAGTTCTTATTGATTAAAGTAGTGTTATACATGTATAACATTAAATTTGGGTTCAACTACAGTACTGTATGCTGTTTGTGTGTTTTTCTTTCCTTTGTGGAAACAGCTAGATCAAGCATTATAGTAAATCAAATTTCCCTCTTCTTTTCACATTCTTAGCTAGGCAAGATCCTTTCTGGACATAATTCTTGACATTAGTAACTCTTCTTTGATTTACTCAACTATTAGAATATAAGATGTATATAAAATTGACTTACCTGCAAATCAAAAGTTGTGTGTATCTGACTGCAGACTAATCTTTTCTGAAAGGAAAAAAAAATTGATATGCTTCCTTGCAAAATAAACATTTTAACAGTCGTGTTGTGAAAAGAAATTGCTAGACGCCAGGCTTACTTACTGACAATGTTCTGTGCAGTTAAAAACATGAAGAGATAGCTAAAGCGACTGACCTTTAAAAATCATTGAAATGCAGACAGAGAGCCAGACAGCCCCATGTCTGTCTGCCGTGCATTATCACATCTACACAAACTTGCACCGATGATGCTACAGTTTCATGATGGTATCAGCTGGAAAATCGAATTGCTTGGCACAAAACAAGACGTCTGGCGCCGTTAGAAGTTTGTGAAAAAGATTCTGTCTGATATTGGGTCGTTAGCTCCGCCAAAGCCGCCAGCCAGCGCGCGTGACCTCTGTGTCAACAGACACACAGTACCTAACAGCCATTCAGCGGGCCGGCGTCGCGCTGCCGCGACAGATGTCTAGGCCGGGAGATCAGTTGGCGAATATCCGAGCCCGCGTGGCCGATCGCTAAATGTGGAGTGCATCATATACAGACGATCTTTGTTAAACAATATTGAGAAACTACTTATCGTCTTAATATTATTAGACTGTCTTTTTCTTATAATCACAGTGCTTGAATTCATATAACGCATGGTTTTGTTTACTTCCGGAAAGAGGAGGAGCTATCAGATTACTGACGCATCTGCCCCCACCTACAGCAGGTGCACTTTTTTTTAATGACAGTATTCCGTGTTTAATTTCTGAAATTTGTCACAAATTGTTGATTATTATTTTAAAAAATAATAATGTAATTATGATAATAATATTATTACTATTTAAATAATAATTAATCTGATGGACTTGCACCTTATAAAATATATGACAGCATATCTGAATAGAAGAAATCCTTTTCCTCTACAGGACCCTTCGATATTCCCTACACTTCGTACTGGAAACAGATATATCGGAACTGTTGCATTTTCCACGATTGGCAAAACTTTTAACCTCTATTACTTTGGCCCCGGGATGCTTTATACCAAGTTTCATTGAATTTGAAGCTTCAGTCATGAGAAATATAGTCGAAAAAATGTAAACCAATTAAGAGCTTAATTAATATCTGCTATTTCAGCTCAGATGTACCAAACAAAAAAGGGAGAGGTGAAGATATTAAAGGAGAATATCACCCCCCCCCCCCCCCGATATTTAGTACCTGTCAGGCTGTGTACACGCAGTAGAATACACGGTTTGGGGACACCAGTAACCTACATCATGAGGAGCAATCAACAGCTGTCAGTGGCAGTAGTTCATTGCCTTTTACAATATCCTCCTTACAAAATTCTGAGAAGTCCATCAAGTGTTAAAGAATCCAGTCATCGTGCCATCTTGTTATACATGTACATCTGAACACGAGTTTATTCAGTCTGTTGTCATCCTATCTTTGTACTTTAATTTTGTAGTATGCATGTATACACCGGTACATGATCATAATAAGTGCTATATGACAAATTATGGCCCACGAGGCTCAATTTGGAATTAAATAATTTTATTCTAGTACAAATGCATTGGTCGATATGTAATGTATTTATCAATTACATTATTATATAAAACGTAATTATAAATAAGATTGCTGGTCCGTTTTAGTCTGCCCTAGTCTCACTGGCCTGCACGTGGCACTTTAGAGTGTTTTAAACTTGCAACAGGTAGTAGCCAATACGATTTGTTTTAACATTGACAAATACTGTATATATCCCTTTTACCTGGTAAATAATGAACTTTAATATCGCGTCAATCAAAATTTGATTTAGTAAGTTGGAGTCAGTCACATCTTCCTTGTCCTCCAAATAAAGATGACCACATTAAATTTAAATGCATCTGATAGATAGAATTAAAGCGCACATCTGTGACCAACCACGTAAAAAGAGCTAACTTGATCGAATCGTGTCAACGATTTCAGGATGTTCTTCAGACTTCGTGGAGTTTTATTTGAGCTAGGCTGCCACTCCTCCCTTTATAAGGAATAGATGAATAAAAAAACTGTATATTGAACATTTGTCAAGTGAGCAAGGCTGCAGGAAAATACAATGTAGAAAAGAACAGTGTGTAAACCATGATGTGTACACAATAATTATAATGCACATGTATGTACATGCATATATACAAAATAAAACATTCTCGGATATTTGCACCCGCTAATAGATGACTCTTCAAGGAACCAAAGGCGTACTATATAGAGCTTTTTTCATGATTTCTTAAAGGAAATTCAGATTTTCTTCATTCCTTTAATGTGAAAATTCTCTCTCTCTCTCTCTCTCTCTCTCTCTCTCTCTCTCTCTCTCTCTCTCTCTCTCTATATATATATATATATATATATATATATCCAAATTAGGGCCCTCTCGGGCATACAGCATACATGATTATTAACATTTCAATGTGCAATGACGATAAAAAACAAAAAACAAAAAAAAACCAGGAGTAAAATATGCACTATTAGTATGAGCAATGTTCATACATGAGACATTTGAACCTGATAATACTTATTTGTATTATATGTAAGTACCACCGTGTATCCTAATGCAAAACAGTCAGAAATACACATAGGGAAAAAAAACCATATATATATACATGTACATACCAACTCTACATGTACATGTAATAATAGTAAAGGTAGTATAAGTACATATATATATATATATATATAGGGAATTTGAAAGGGCAACTGGTTGGCTTACAAAATTATTTCAAGATTTTGAAAATACATGAGGGTATGGACTGTGATGCTTTACGCTAGCATACTTCATGAAAAGTACACTCCATATACTCATACTCTCGTGTATTTCCAATCACATATACACATTTTATTTTCATTTCTGTCGTATTTTTCAGCTGTTAAAGTAGACGTAAGTTATGTTTATCAAGATTCATACGCACATTGTTCACATCCGCGGTGCATTCATTAGGAAATGGCTATCATTAGAATGGGTAAAAACATCGAAGACACATACATACATACATACATTATGTACATACATACATACATACATACATAATTTAAAGGAGTAAAATCAAAAATGATCACATAGTAATCAACGATCAGTTCAGTTCAGACGGGTTTTATAATAAATTGACCACTAACGAGGATCGCCAAACAATGCTCAAAGTAGAAAAAATAAATGGAAAAAATTCCGACAACTTTACCAAGAATGAAAGAGATTATTTAACTAACAAAATTTGAAGTTAAATCCAGTAACTTAAAATTACGGATTACCCAAAATTCACAAATCTAAGAAAATTCAAGATTCTGTGAAAATGTATATATAAACCCAAATGACTTGAAAATTTGGCCAATAATCGCTGCATGGACCAGCATCAAGTACACAGAGACTAAGTAATTTATTAGACATCATACTTAAACCTCTCGGCAACCTAGTTCCTAGTTACATTACAGTGGCGGATTTTAGGGGGGCACAGCCGGCGCCCCCCCCCCCC
This sequence comes from Ostrea edulis, assembly GCF_947568905.1. Classification (NCBI taxonomy): domain Eukaryota; kingdom Metazoa; phylum Mollusca; class Bivalvia; order Ostreida; family Ostreidae; genus Ostrea; species Ostrea edulis. The sequence continues at coordinate 33,482,131 of NC_079165.1, read as the reverse complement.
CTAAAATCTTAAAATCGTGGTATCTTGTTTAGAAAAATGTACTAAACGATAAAAGAAGCAATAATTTCTTCCACTCCCGGAGAAATAAATGTCAACATCTTTTGAATTCTTGAATTACTTTATTGGGAGAACTTAATTTTTTCCAAAAACCCTTAAAATTTGCGTCATTTTATTAATTTCACCTTATCAAAAATGATAGTAAAAATAGTACAAATGACTAAATAGGACACATATTTCAAGCCCTATAAAATCTGTAAAATCCAGGAGCTTTGGCTTCACTCCCTGAGGCCCCACCAAGGCTTCGCCAGGCGGCCCCTGGACCCCCTGCCTCATAAAGTGGCGCCCTTCGTAACCGCAATTCCTGGATCCACCCCTGCATTAGAGATGATCTTGACTTTCTAAATTATATTCCTGAAAATGTAAATCACAATACTATCCTCGTCAGTTTCGATGTAACTAGTTTATATACCAACATCCACATGCGTAAGGACTAGGAACCGTCAACTACTGGATTGATAAACATCCGGACATATCAAATGCACGATTTTCTAAAAAAAAAAATATATATATATATATTGGAAGGACTAAAATTGGTTCTTGAAAACAACCACTTTCATTTTGACAATGAATGCTTTCTACATCTATTAAAGAAACAGCTATGGGAGCAAAAGTTGCCCCTACATATGCAACTTTGTCAAAAGGATATTTAGAAGATCAAATATATAACTAAATATCGAAAGTTTTCGACAATAACTTTAATCACTATATTCGAGCTAATTGGAAACGTTATCTTGACGACTGTTTTATCTTCTGGACCAAGAGTGAAGAGGATTTAGATAAATTCCATTCCTTCCTAAACACTATTCACGATTCAATACAATTTACAATGCAGAAAGGTCACAAGGAACTCCCATTTCTAGATTTGCTTATCATAAAGGAAGAACCAAGTATAACCACAGATTTATATAATAAACCCACGGATACACATCAATACCAGGATTTTAGATCGTGCCACCCCTCGCACACTAAACGCAATATTCCTTTTAATTTAGGACGTAGAATCTGTACCATTATCACCGACAAAATTCTACGTTCTAGACGTTTAGAAGAATTACAGGTATAATCTACTACGGCAAAATTACTCGTTGAACCTAATCAACGCTGGAATAGAAAACGTAACTAAAATTCCAATTACAGGATCTCCGTAATCCACGCCGAACCACTAATCTCAATTGTAGTTACACATAATCCCAGTAACAAAAATACACTTTTTGATGCTAAACGTTTCTTTCCAATTTTGGAACAATCTGACAATATGAAGAAAATTATACAACCTAGAGATATTATCAACAGCCGAAGACAGGCCCCCGATCTAAAAAAAAAAAAGATGTTAACCAAAGCCCGTTTTACGCAGGAACAGATCGTTGATTAATATGTGATCATTTTGGATTTTATTCTTACTTATTAAAACGCCACAATCAAAACGCGATAATCCGGGTTAGAAAAGGTCCTCACTACCTCTTGCTTGTCGGAAGAGGCGACTAAATGGGGCGGTCCTTCGGATGCGACCATAAAACCGAGACCCCTGTCACAGCAGGTGTGGCTAGATAAAGATCCCTCCCTGTTCAAGGGCCGTAAGCGCCGAGCACAGGCCTAAATATTGCAGCCCGTCACCAACAATGGTGTAGTCTTGATAGAAATGTTGACGTCTCGATATGAGCTAGTGAAACATTCTCGTGTGCATCGTCGCAAGCCTCGGCTAAAACGTTTGTGACGATGTATCGTTAGAGATCGGTCAATATTTATTGGGGAGTTGGGACCGGAACAAAATGCAATAGGACACACATTTATTTTGACTTACATACTGATAGGACTCCGACTTTTTTATTTTCAACATTGAAAGGACAGGAATAATTACCTTTTTCTTTTTTTTTTTTTTTTTTTTTTTTTTTTTGGCAAATGTTTTAATGAACAAAAAATATTTATAGGTTATAGACTTTATATGGGAAAATATGACGACCGAGTTTTTTTGGCGCGTACACGGACCGAGCTTGCGAGGTCCGTCCGCGACAAAAAACGAGGTCGTCATATTTTCCCATACAAAGTCTATAACCTTTTTATTATATACTTTCAATTTCATTTAGAAACTAACAATAATTTATTTTTATCAATTTCTTTATTGGTTTAACTGAGTAAAAGATGAAAAACACGAAAAAATTGAAAATTAACGACGTAGTAATTTGCTTGTGTATTGATTGTGACGTAATGTTTTCGGACCGGAATGTTTCCGGGAATATATCTTGTGATATATGCCCGCAAGCTTTTAAAGAAAAAAGAGGAGATGAAATTGAAAGTACATAATAATATAAAGTATTTAAAACTTAATTCAACTATCTTACAAACAATAATACTGAATTGTATGCATGTATTATTTCATGTCCAAGTTGAATATATTAGAGCCAATTTGGAATAAAATACTGGACCTTTGAACAAAATTTATATTAAAACATGTAATTAAAAATCACAAAGAAGTATTCAACTGTGAATAAAATTGCAAAAATCACATGTCAGTTTTGCATGGAGTATGGATTCCAATCATAGAAAATAAAAATGGTGTATCATGTTGGTCATAACTTGAAGGATACATACCAGAATTTAACTAAAGTCTAAACACATCTTTAATAATTTGGTAGTTTACCAATACAACCTATCATTGGGTCAAATGCTGCTTAGGCCGTTCTTGTCACATTGATTTTGACTACGGACAACTCCGTTTACCTGATCAAGATATAGGGCTCACGGCGAGTGTGACCGGTCGACAGGGGATGCTTACTCCTCTTCGGCACCTGACCCCACCTCTGGTATATCCAGGGGTTCTTGTTTGTCAAACTGTCTATTTTGTATTGCTTATAGGAGTTATGAGATTGGTCGCTGTTCGTTATATCTTCACCTTTCATAGAGAATACTGAGATGTGAAAATACTTGTAAGTATATGAGACAACAATTCAGTTAATCAGTAAGTAGGAAATGTGCAAAATGTAGCACTTTACACAAAAATTTAAATAAAAGGGGTGTGTGTGTGTGAAAATAATGAGATTTGTAACGTCACTAGACGAATTACTGGGCAAACATGACAAAGTAAACAAAATTAAGCTTCCCAGGAGCTTGAATCCCTCAGCTGATATAACTGGAGAGACAAGTATAAGGAACTCCAGAGATTTTTTTAAATGAAGTAAAAATGTTGTTTAATTATACATATATACTTATTTATTATAGATAGGACAAACACTTTTTCATTACACATCTGATATTGGACAGCAACTTTTTTTGTATTCTTAGAAGATAGGACATAGGTTGGTTTTTTTTTAAATGGTAATATGGAATGCACCGGTCCCAATCCCCCAATGAATATTGACCGGTCCCTTAAACATCAATCAAAACGTGGTATTTTCAACGTTATTGCATGATTGTGACGTCACTGACACCATCGAAGAGCGACGCTTCCTGTTTTTCAAATGCTGAATAACAAAACAAAGTACAATCAGCATAACGACATAGCATTGTCTGTAACAGGTAAATACAATAGAAAATGTAAATATAAGTTTTTGAAAGTAAGTGATATGATATGTACATTGAGCCTCTTAATTCACACAGGCAGTTTGAATCGATCGAGTGCTTAAAACGCTAACGCCGCGCTTCACGCTGTGAAGAGGTTCAAGGAATATCATCTCAAATACTTTCGTAATTTTAACCAGGATTTTCATTTTTTTTTTTTTTTATACGATAGAGGACTTTCTCCTTGTCAATTTGTTTACTATGTGTTAAAATACGGTATTTTCTAATAAAAATCACAACTTTACAAATGCCCCTGAGAACTACGTTGAAACGCCACATATTATGTACTGTTGAAATTAAGGAGGACTACCAAATCTGAGAAATCTGATACATGGATAAAAAGTGGAGGATAAATGTACAATAATCATGATAATATTTTGAAATTGAAAACTTTCAAAATTTACCTTATTTAGTTAAAAACGCAGTTCTAGTCGGGGGGTTGGGGGTTAAATAAAACTCCTACAAGACTCGAACGCACAATCTGTACAGATCAACAGTTAACACATTAACCTACTGACCTATGAGCTACTCAACAATGCAAGTGATGTATTATTCCTCCGTAAGCACGCGCCGGTATTTGTTTAAAATTGAGCTGGGAGTTTAAACTAAAGAGCCATTTTCTGTAGGCTTATTTATTTTTGGAAACCTATTATGCCATTTGAGAAGATTTGATTATAAACACCCACTCCATATTAGAAAAAGAGAAGAAATTAAGCATCAATTTACAAACAGACAGACGACAAACTTCACCGTTAAAATCCTCGAGGAAAATCATACTTCAAAAACCGATATTTCCTGTTGGAGAAAATACCTTTCTCTACTCCTCTACAGAATTTTAGATTTCATAAAGGAATGGTTATAAGAGTCATCTATACCTACAAAGGCAAATAAATGAAGTCGGTAGGTGATGATTTATATCACAGGCACTTGTTTCATACATGGGTCATCCCTCCTTAATACGTGTCATTGACCCATGTGTGAAACAAGTGCCTGTGATTTACATGGTCCATAAATTTTAATTTTTATCTAACTATTCAATAACATTACTCCCTTTAAACAAATCGGGAGAGGGGGGGGGGGGGGGGGGCTTGATTCCCACCGCAGGTTATAGACTTGGTCAAGCGGAGATAGTGTTATATATAGCTTACATGCAGGTATAAAGAGAAATAACGCTTGCGCACTAATTTGTGAAAACACACGAGTTACTTACCTTCGTATACTAGACCCCACCCCCTCTTTCTATCTCTCTCTCTCATATTCGAGGTTGTCGTAGAAATAACTGTTTCTAATACTAGATCATGTCACTGGTTTGAATTTTTAAAAGTTGGTTGTTGTTTTTTTTTTATCCCATAATATTAATTTTCATGATTAATCAATTTTCTTATACACTGTGTATAATTTTCTATGCGTCTTTCGCTTCTTTCTTTCTTTTTTTTTTTTGGCGGCCTTGTGAAACTTTGCAAACTCTATCTAATGCAAGACAACGATTGCGCAACCAGGAACATAGTTATATTTTTCGATTTTTACTGCATTTGAAAATAAAATCGAATATATACACTCAGTTTAATAATCATGTCTAATAAATGATGTATATTTTTTAAATAATTAAATGAAAGAATGGCAATCCGTCTTACGCCTATAGCGCTATGTGAAGTTTATCCCAGGACGGTACACTGTCAATGGGGCCTCCGGGTTGTCCCGCACCATTTGGGCAGTAATAGTTGGCCAGCATGTGTTAAAACGACCCAATAACAAAACGAGGTATGTTGTTACCAATTTCCTCACACCCTGTCCACCCTACGGTGACGAGAACATGCAATTACTCTACACTAACCACTGACACATAAGAAGGGGGAGCTAATCAGTACTCAATGGAAGTGGCGTCCCGCAGAGTGATATATTGTCAGTATATATATATATATATTCCACATCTGGACATATGTCACATATCTTACATTTGTACGAGTATATATACACGACGTTAATTTGAAGGATTTTTGTTTGTTAATGATGAAAACGGGACACTTTGAATTTATTTATCCTGCTACGCCAAAAAGGTTTAAGAACAGAAACATCCATGGAGGTAAGAGTGAAATTTAAGTTCTTTGATAATCCTTTCATCAACCAGTCGTTTGCTGCATGAATTCCGTTTGATTATTACACGTAATCATGATGATAGGGAATTCCCCCTATACATTTCATATTTATCTTGTTACTTTTATCTAATATCAAATTTAATTCATTTCTAGTTAAACTTTTATGAAAATTGTACCATTAAATTGATAATTTAATGTGGTTTTGCACAATAGTTACGTAACTCGTGTCTGAATTATGAAATGATGAATTGCAAGAGCGAAATTTCATATATGTATCTAATTGTGACTGTGTAAAAATTGAAACTAGATATTCTTAAAACTTCAGCTTTTAAAGTTAAAAAACTATGCTCAATCGAATTCTTAATAAAAATCTTCCTTACCTTGCCAAATTTGGAGTGAATTGGGTGAGAAAGTTAAATTAGAAAGATTTTTCAATGATAAAATTTACTGGTCGCGGTCACAGGCAATTGCATCGCTTGGGGTCGAATTCACTATATAAAGAGTACTCTTTATATAGTAAATTCGACCCCAAGCGATGCAAAATTTTGTCTGTGGTCGCGGTCCTTGATCGGATAATATTTCCTAAAAATTTTGTCAACCCACCCACCCCCACCCCCATTCATCAACAGTAAATGTTTCCATAGTTTAAATCGATGACATGAAAGATATTCATGCATCTGGTTTTGTGTGACATTTTATTGAAACTGTAAATTCATAGATCCGCCAAGAAAAGCCATGATCGCAAGTAGTCGCAGTACGTTTGAAAAACGAGCCAATCAAAATCTTTGTAACACAATTACACTTCGAACAAGGAGGCCATTTCAAATATGAATGTAAACATGAAAAGGTGGGAAGACTGATTGTGATGTATGTTACACAGAGTGAATGAAAAGATGTAAAAAATTTATGAAAACAACCTTTATTAATAGAAGAGAATGTGTTTAAGAATATCCTCATGTAGTTCTTGAACGGAATAGGCAGGTGCGTTAAATGTCGAAAATGACGAAACGTGGACCGTCCATGGTGGTAATTTGAAATCGTTTAGTGTAAGAAAAAGGTGTGAATATGGCCACTACACCAGCAAGTGCTCAAAGAAGTAGGTCTATCAAAGGAAAACGTGTTTTACCGGTGGTTCCAGGGGGTACACCGCGGGAGAAATCTCCGTCTGTGACCAAATCGGTCACCTTCAACCGACAGACCGTGGAAACATCAATTGGGGGAACACAGAGCGTAACTAGACTAAAACATGACCCTCTCAGTTTGTCAGTCAGCCTGTCAATTAATGAAGATATCTCCAGCATGTCTTCCACGGAGGAGGAGTCGGTGCTCCGTGAGAAAGTCCCCACCCCCAGGCAACCGAGCCGTCTCCCCGTGTACAGGTCTCCCAATGCCAGTGGGGGGACACCAAGATCAAAATCTCCTCCATCATGGAATTCAGATAATAAAGAAAATTTTCTTACGCCAGCTAAGGATGCACGGCGTGTGACGTTGGAGAACCATGCAGACTTAAGCAGTCCGGACCAACTTTATGGCTCGAATATGAGGACACCACTCAGAAGATACACATTAGATGATAAGATTCTGGGAACACCAGAGTGTTACTCGGCTGTGCAAATGGATCTGCCTCGGTACGAAATGATGTATGATAAGGAGACAACCTTATACGAGGAACTTGAAGACAGTTCTAGTGTGACAGTAGCTGTTCGAGTTCGTCCCTACAGCACAAGGTAATGGCTTTGTACAGAATTCATCCAGTAGGTGAAAATGATATCTATACAAATGATAGTATGCAATTTTCAGGATATTCAAACAGTCTGCTCAAAGTTTTTTATCTTTATTCTTTAAATTCTATTTTATTTTTCTTAACACATAATTAACAAAAATGTTTTTAAAACATACTTGTGCATATTGTTTCCTTAAACTTGGGTACTACTTTTCTAAAGACTATCAGCTGACAAAGCAATTGAACAGATTATTTATCTGACCATTATCAGACCTAGAACTGTTTAGAATATACATAGATCTTACAAGTTAGCATACTAAATACTGAACATTTAAAATAACACATGAGATTAAATCAACAATCTGCAGTAGATTAATCTCTTAATCTTCAGACATCATTCTTTGATAGGCTAATCCGTTGGACGAAAACCAACTCCAAACTCTGAAGGACAGTAATGGTCATACAGAATTATGTTTCATTTATGATATATATTTACACTGCAACATTGTATCAATATCATTTCATGTATCTTGTACAGTTATAAGATTTGAAATATATGTTATCTTGAGTCACCATTCATAAATAGACTAATTGTCTACATTTATCTTGCATTCATCACTTGTAACGATAAGTAAATTTATTGCTGTAACCATGAAAGAGGTTTACAATGTATTATCCATGTTTGAAAAGTTCTCATTTCCAGCCCTAGACAGAGTGTTCAATATTCTGTTATTTTGTCTATTAAGCTTTAATTACTAAAGAAAAAGTTAATGTATTTGATTTATACATCAATTCAATTTCCATCTTCGCAGGCCAAGTGTCCAATTTGCTTACTCTCATCTCATGAGAGAGAGCGAATCAGACACTTGTGAAGATGTTCAAATTCATGCATCAAATTTTATCTTTCAAATTTTTATTTTCCAGAGAGTTGAGTGATGCAAATGTCCGTTGTGTGGTGTCGATGGATGGCAATGAGACTGTGGTCAGTTCTCTGTTGGATAGTGGTCACCACTACAGATTTAACTTTGACTTCTCCTTCTGGTCATTTGACAGTTCACACCGTGAATTTGCTGGTCAGGAGCGAGTGTATCGCCAGCTGGCCCAGCCCCTGCTGGTCAAGGCATTTGAGGGATACAACACCTGTCTGTTTGCTTATGGTCAAACAGGCAGTGGAAAAAGTTACAGGTTTGTTCCTTGTTTTTCTGGTGTTTTAATAGTAAGAACATTCATCCAGGAATGATGACAGTCTGTGTATTACTATTAATTAAGCTTGTGAAACATTTACTTCTAGTTTTAGCTTTCGTATGTTTGACATTAGCGTTGTCCGTTTCAGCATTATGGGACACGGGAGTGAGGTGGGAATCATTCCCAGATTCTGTGAGGAGCTGTTTTCCCGAGCCTATCACAACCAGGAGGTCACCAGGGACTCAGAAATGGTACATTTCTTCTTATGATAAAAGTAGATTTCACTGTTATAAAACATGCCCTGACCAAAGGTATTGTTCTCGCTGTCCTAGATAGGCTAATTCAATTGTAAACCGCAAACTTCCATTTCACCATGGTGTCGAGGTGATAGTATCAGAGATTGACAAGATTACACCTTGTCAATATCAGAAGTTAACTAAGAAGCTATTCAATATAATTCATTTAAAGTTTCATTTCATTTCACTGTCTGGTAGAACAACAGCTCTTTTGCATGTTTACTGTGAATTTTTAAATTTTAGCACCTTTACTTGTGCATGACTGGACTTATTATTTTTTTGTTTTCATTTGTCCTTAGTCCATTGTTGACTGGAATTTTAAATGGTGTTCTCTTTTAGAAGTTTGAATTTAAACTTCAGTATCTAATGTGTATTGTAATCAATTAATTCAATTAGCAGCAGTCTTGTTACTTGTTGTGGGTAACCAATATTTGATTGCCTGGCTGTATTAAAGTAAGGCAACAGTACAATTTCATGTTTACACAAGTACAATGTTCTGTATTAAATAAAATTGAAAATCTATTAGATTCTATGTGTATGAGCTGCATGGGTACATGATTTGATTAATTGAACTGAAGAATTCATTTATGTATGCAACATAACCCAAGAAATATATATTGAAAATAATGTCACACAGTCACATCAGGGAATTTTGCACACTGGCATGGAATTGCATTGTTTTCTTGTTTAAACAATACTGTGATTGCACAACAAAAGTATGAAATTGATAAGAAATTTACAGGTCACCTGAGAATGATTTACTCAGACAGAATAGAGAAAATTTTGCTCAATATTCAATCACTTTGAGCCTTTGACAGAAAGTAACTACATGTACATCAATATTTAACTTGTCCAATGTTTATATCATGGCTGCACTATCTGCCACAGAGTTCTATGAATTGTGGCAAGCTTAATTTTTGGACAAGAACATTTTTTCTCCAGTTCAGTTTCTACTGTCATTGTCATTTCAATAAATCCTTTGTTTTGAATGATACTATACTTAAGATAATTTTGACATGAATTGTGATACTGTATGAAAGAGCAAGTTTATACAGAGTTCATTTTCAGTGGATTAATGACAAACGTTCAATCGTTTAATTGAAGTTTTGATAAAATTTATACTAGGGTATGCTGATGAACACTGTATATAAATTAGTGTTTGGGTGGAGCTGTCAGTACATTGTACTATAATCTCACTTGAAGTTGAATCCCTGTTTAAATGGTGTGTGCCAATCACTGATGTTATAAATCTGTAGGAAACACTTACATTATTGACTTTCTCTCAGGATATCATTAAAGCTGAATTAGAATCTAATTGATGAAGGGCTTTCAGAGGATATCTTTATAATCCCTAATTTATCAGGACCTAGGGTTAAGAGAGTAGGACCTGGAGATAAGTCAGGCAGTTTGGTGTAGCGTTAAATTACTGTGTATGCATGTACATGTATATCAAATTTAGAGGAAAATGCATCCTTATTCGGATGTAATTTATTGTAAGACTTAAAAAGAAAAACCCAGGTTTTATCCAACAGTTTGGGGTGGGGTCATTAAATGACTGATCACTGATTTTTAATTATATTGTTGGCCTCTGATGATAATAGAAAATGACTCCGAGAATGTTTAAAAAGGATTTTATCAGTCTCTTTCTATTTCCTTTTCATTTGGTGGACAAGTGCCATCATTATGATTTATGGAAATGATTGATTTCGGCATAGATAGCTGCAGAAGTATAGGTATTTTCCATTGTGTACTAAGTGATTCAATCCTGCAACAAAGAGCATTGTCAATTTAATGCTGAAGGACATTTAAAACTATCTGGATTCTATCATTTTAAAGCAGTTTTCAATATAAGCAGTGTATTGATCAACATAAGAGTGTATGAATTGAAAGTATTTGAATGAATTTATATATAGGCAAGATTACTGGTTTGTCTGAACTAAACAATAGAGTGAAAATCATTTGTGGAGTCTGTCAATACACCATTCTATAAATCCTCACACTAGACAGGACTTCAAAGGGCCAGTCAAATAGAGCGGTGATGAAATTTAATATTGGTCTTCAATTTTAGAATTTACATGCCCCTGGTACTTGTCAAGAAGTTTTGATAAATATATACTTATTGTCAAAGTATCCGCGGTAAAGATTGAATAAGTTCCTTTATTCTCAGTTGGACTTCGAGTCAGATGAACACAATCAATGAATTCAGTACACGATCAGGTTTATATGAATGAAAATTTAAGCTGTATTAAAAAATAAGTAAATAGATAAACTGTATTTTACATACATCAACTGTGGTAGGGCTAGTCATTTATTTTTATCTTATTAATCACAATTTTCTACAAGAGTTCATATATTCAACTCGTAAAATGACATTTCATCTTGTAATTTACATACCAGTGGAGTTAAAGAATACCAAGTTTTCAATGAATGGCGACAGGAATTCTGTATATATGAACTAAATCAGTTACAATAATATGTTGGTCCACAAAAAAATGCAGGTCCCACAAATTTTAGCTTGCAAATTTTGCATTTCGTAAGTACGTACAACATATTGTTCATGTACGTGTATTGTTATTGATATAGGAAGGAATATGCTTTGTTCCAAAACTTATCAATAAGTGAACAATTTCTGCACCTTTCAAACCATAAACTCTTTCAACCACGCAAATTCCAACAATAAACCATGCAAGTACTATAGATTATTCCCTACATAATAAATGATGAAAGATATATATTTCATAAGCAAGACTTGGCAGTAATCTTGGTCTCTGTGTTATGAGAATATGTTTTTAGCAATATTGAAATCATTGTCAGTGGCCTTTTAATAAATCTCATTATTATAAAGAAAGAGTTAAGACCATGTAAGACCTTAAGATAACACAATAAAAATAGAAACTGTGTAAAAAGTAGACACATGGCCAAAATTTCTGGCATGTTCTGTCTGGTGAAGAGGTGAACAATTCACTGTGACTGACCCTCTGTAAATCGCATTAGATCAGTGCTTAATCTGATGTTACTTAATTAAATGGTGTTATACACACATTTAATGTCTTAGTCTTGCAAGTGAAAGATATATTGTAAAGATTTAAGCTTTTCTCGGGAGGGCAGGGCATTTGTTCAAAAATTTTGTCACCATAGTAATTTTTAAAAGATTTCAAACTGTACATTCTGAACAAAAAATGTTAATAGATTGTGGAAATATGAAAGAACTGTCCAAACAGGACATATAGATAATAATACCTCACATTTATTTGTGGACATATATCTCATTTATTTCCTATACAAGTCCATGCATCTTGGAGCTTTCATGACTCAAAACAATAGGGATTTTCATTCATGGCCACTGCTGAGGCCAATTCAACTTAATTAGTAGATTATCATCCAGGGTCAGCAAAAGGTATGGGGCGGGTGGGAGGATTTTATTTTTTATTTTCTGAGAAAAATATTAAAGAAACTTCTTCAAGATTTACGGGTCTGTAAGAATGCGAGAAATTAAGAAAACCATATACATGTAAATCTATTTTCTTCACGTGACTTTTCACGTTCCTATACCGGAGATGTTAACAAGAAGTGTAAATACCGGAGTCGGACATGAAAATATTCCGGAAATCGCAAGTTTCGCAAAATAAAAAAATTCGGGGAGGGGCGGGCGGGGATGATAATCTATCAATTAAGTTGAATTGGCCTTATATCTAAGTGAATTATAAATCTTTGACCAACACCCACTGCACAGATGCTAAATATAAGTGTTTCCAGTTTCATCCAAGTAAAAACATAGTGTGACCTTGCATGATGTTAAAATCAATGAAGTAGACAGAAAAAAATTTAAAAAATGATTATCATATGATAAATAGAAGCTAGAACATTTAAAATGGTGTGATTTTATGTTTGTTTTATCCAATGTTTATGTTGGATATCAAATAATGTACATCGATCTTCACTAAGCAGAACATAACAATACAATCTTTCAACTTGTTGGATAAAGCAATTAAAATCACATTAAGTAGATGTTTAATATCTGTATATCATAGATGCAACAATTTTTCAAGTTTTGCTCCAATTTGACCTTGACCTTTTAGACTTATTGAGATTGTGTGAACTTATAATCATTCTAGGTCATAAGATGTAAGATGGCTACTATAGGAAGGAACTTTGTTCACATTCAGTTGGATAACTATACTTGGTTCAACCAGTACAAACTAAATAAAAAAATTGGAATAAAATTCTGTCTGACGTGTTACTCAAGTAGTAATGAAATGATACAACCAAGCTATAGGTAGGGTAATGGTAATTGTATTCATGCTGTTTGTTGAGAAGAAAAAAATCTTTGAGAAATCAGATTTTGGAAAGTTGAGGATGAAAGAAGTGTTAAAAGTCTCCACTAGGATTCGAACCATCTCTGGTTACCAATACCCCAGTCTTATCTGTGAAATGTGAATCGGTGACATACCACTCACACTGCTAAAACTCCTCTGTATTTTCAATGTGCATTGTATTGGGAATCTTTAAAAGGTAAACAAATTTTGTGACTTCTAACCAGAGTTTATTTTTGACTGTATTACAGGTAAAAATCAATGTGGAGATTTCTTTCTTTGAAATCTACAATGAGAAAATACATGATCTGCTGGCATCTGCCAAAGAGAAAGGAGGAAAGAAGCCTACGGTTAGTGACCAACAGAAAGTCACAAATATCAAGGAAGATTTTATCTAATTTCAGCTGCTTGAATTTGTTTAGACACACAGTACCTTGTTCATTTTGAACACAATCTCAATGACTGTAAATACAAAGTAAAAGCAGTATCTGATTTAAGTTGTTTGAATTTTTCAGCTAAAAGTACGAGAACATCCTGTCCTAGGTCCCTATGTAGAAGGACTTTCTACATATGTTGTCAACTCATTTGAAGATGTTGAGGTAATTTTCGAACAAATTTGGACCTTTTAAGATATGAAAACACACATGTATATGAGTTTTGCTATAAAACTTTGTACATCAATGTTGTACAAGTCTTCTGAGCTGATGGCTGAAATGAGCTTTTCTGATTTTATGACTTTTATCTGGTGTCTGTCATAAATTTTTCATGATATTGCCTTACAACTCATGAGACGAATTCCAATTGAAATGACACAATGCAATCCTTTTTAAAGGGATTCTAGTTTGATTTAGTGAAGAGCCTCTCCACCTTCCAAAGGGAGATAATTAGTGCAAATAGGATGTATTTTTTAAAAGAAAAAAAAATGGATGCTTCTGAAAAACCACTGATCCACGACAGACTATATTTACGTGGAAGTATCCTCATTAAGTTTTACATAAGCATGTATTGGGAATATTTTTTTCTCTGGCATAAAATATCTTCTCAAACACAGAATATCTTCTCAAACATGAAATGTCGTCTTCTCAAACATGAAATAACTTCTCTTCAAGCACCAGAAGGATACAATATGTGTCGAATAAGTATGCAAACAACCTCATGTAGTGTAGATTTCTGAGGACTGGATAAGACCATAAGAGAAGATAAAAGTTTAACATTAGGAAATATATTGGAAAATTCTATCAAAATCTTCTCAAAAGCAACAGGGCTATGATGTGCCAAATGAATATGCAAGAATTCTCTGCAAAACCATAACAGACGGAATATTTTTATACATGAGGGAAAATGCTCAGGTGAGGAATGTGGTGTCTTGGTTTATATAGTCATCATGGTCATGAAAAATTTACTTTTGAATTAAAGTTTCTTTTCTCAGACCAGAGAATATGTACTGATTCTAATAAAGTTGTTACATACCTTCATATTAAGGGATGGATAACACTCGGAAACAAGAATCGTGCCACAGCAGCAACAGGAATGAACGACAAGAGCAGTCGTTCACACTCAGTCTTCACGCTCGTTCTCACACAGACCAGGGTATGTGTTAATGCTTCCTACTACGAAAGACATGTACCAATATTATTATTATCGAGATGAAGAAAAATTGAGTATGTACAGTAGCAAATACTTTATTGATTTAGGTGAATCCTAATTGACAAGAGTTGATAATGTATATGATTTCTTTTTGGGTATTTTCTCTGCTCAGGACTTAATGTGTGATACAGAGGTAGGCCTAGAATTGATTTGTTTGATTTTTATCTTAAATTCTAGACTTTGAATTTGATATGTTCTTTCAATTGATTGCTATGTGATGCTTTTTCATGTTTATCCATTATTCAAAAAAGAGAGTTTCTCATTACATAGCATTTGATGATAATTGCTGATTGATTTGGATTTTTTTTAAATATCCTATATACAGAATTCATGATATTTAGTCTGGCTGTCTTTTAGTGCTATGAATTAAGAAACAGATTACCAGTACTATCAAATAAATGAATTAAATTTAATGCTACAAAAAAATTCAAACTATACAGGTTGTTCTTTTTTGGATGTTTGCGATTACATGTACATGTATGTATTATGGTTTTTATTTTACAATTACCAAATACATGTACATGTATCAAACATAAGTGTCATTGCATCAGGCTGTCTTTTTAGTATTAGAAGAGTAGATATGTTTTATATAGATCAAGTATGCATACCTGATGTTTTGTGATAACATAGAATTTTAAGGCATGCAGAAATTTTCTTTTATCTATGATACCAGGCTTGGAGACCATATATTGAATATTTCTGGATCCAAAATTTTAAATACCTTTTGAATATTTTCAAGCTTACATGTTAATCTGTGCTACATTGTACATGTTGTAACTGAAATTACAATATACAGAAATTCTTCTTTTTTTTTTTATACATAAGTTTATCTTCTGTTTAAGTTCTCCAGGCCAGGTACAGACATTTTCTGCATGGAAACTAAGTTTGCACGTAGAATGTATATTTACTCTGACATGTATTGAGTACAACATTGAATGAAACTTTTCAATCACAGGAATTACATGTATGTCTTTGTATGAATGAGATATTACTACAGACCTGTCTACGTTTTCAATTTGCCCATACTTTTAAAATACAATTTGTATGTGATATGTTCTGATTTAAAAATTTCTAGAGGTTTGAAGCATTCCTGGATTCAGTTTCAAACTTTATTTCTAGTATTGATTTAAAGGGACTGGTTCACGATTTTTAAGAAAAATATTTTTCTTTTTTTTATGTTAAACATTAAAAATATAACTCATTTAATGTGGACAGCCAAAATTTTGACTTTCTGAATGCAAGAATAAAAGCAATATTTTAGCCTTAAATCTGTTATGTAAACAAAGACTCGAGTCTTTTAATGTATACAAACAAACCAGTGAAACAATAATTTTGTTATTTTGTAATATAAAGCAGAGTCACAAATTTTAACTTTTAGATGACACATTTTACCCAAAGAATGGTTGAAATGTGAAAGATATGATAAACTTTGATCAATATCCATTTCTTTTGAAAATTTCGTAAACAATAACATACCACAATCTTTGTTTACAAAACAAATAATAAACTCCCTAAAATGAGCTTCTGTGATAATGTATAGCCTTAATTTTTATGTGAAATCTTTTAAACATATAAGACAGTAGATTTTGATCATTAAAAATGAAAAACAAAATTTTGGGGAAAATCGTGAACCTTTAAAGTCATCAAAAATGTTTCTGGGTGTTTTTGATAGTTTAAAAAATTCACTTGTCGTTATATTGCTATTTTTTATGTAAAAATGTATAGTGTATGGCTACATTCACCAGTAAAATATAGAATCTACTGAAACCAACCAAGTAGGGTAGCCAGGAATATTCCTAATATATGATATATTCAGTTTCACATGCATGCTTATTGCTCCGCAGCTCGTCCAATTCTTGCTTTGTATAAACTAAGATGTTTTACTGTTTTAACAGACAGAGGAAATAGAAGGCATTCAACATGACCACTCCATCACCAGTAAAATTAATCTGGTAGATTTAGCTGGCAGTGAAAGGCAGTCACAGGCTCAAACTTCAGGGGAAAGACTCAGGGTAGGTACCAGTAAAATTAATCTGGTAGATTTAGCTGGCTGTGAGAGGCAGGCTCAGACTTAAGTGGAAAGAGTTAGGGTAGGTACCAGTAAAATTAATCTGGTAGATTTAGTTGGCAGTGAGAGGCAGGCTCAGACTTCAGGTAGGTACCAGTAAAATTAATCTGGTAGATTTGACTGGCAGTGAGAGGCAGTTGCAGGCTCAGACTTCAGGGGGAAAACTCGGGGTAGGCACCAGTAAAATTAATCTGGTAGATTTAGTTGGGATTTGCAGGCTCAGACTTCAAGGGAAAGACTAAGGGTAGGCAGCAAGTAGTCCATTCCCAGAGAGATGTAGCATAGACTTCTTGAGAATTTTGGGTATTAACTGAAATTTCTGCACAAGTCTCAGCGGCACAAGAACACAGACATTTTGGAAATTTTACCTTATCAGATTTTATTAGAGAATATTCTTTTGATATCTTTAAGTTTTTTCTCTCGATCCCATCAATTTCGAGATACCAAGGTTTGACTATAAAAGGATTGTACGATTATTTTTTATATTTTACATACCAATTTGATAAAAAAAAAAAATTATTACAAGTATATCGTTTACGATTATTGTTCACTTCCAGGAAGGTGCTAATATCAACAAGTCCCTGTTAACCTTGGGGAAGGTAATTTCTTCTCTATCAGAGCAGTCCATTATGGGATCCAAGAAGAAAAAGTTGTTTACTCCATACCGGGACTCGGTTCTTACTTGGTGAGTGCATGCATCTAGATCATTTAGATTAAAGTTTCATGGACATGATTTGAGCTGAAAATTTTCAAATTTCATTTTTCCATTTTTAATGTTAAGAATGCTTTAACTGAGGTTTTTCTGATGATCAACAAAAATTTGAATGTCAGTTGTTAAGGTATATAGGAGATACAGAGCTCTCAATTCTTTGTTATGTAAACAAGGCCTGTGCCATGTTTTTGTTTACTCAGGTTAGATACACTAGTAAAAGTTCATTTAAAGTAGATTTTTCAATTTACGAGTTAATTCTGAATATAATTAAATATATTCTAGTGAGTGCTGTATTTCACTTGTAACTCAACAACTGATATTCAAATTTTGGTTGACCATTAAAAATACTTTAGTTAAGCATTGTAAACAATAAAAATGGAAAAATAAAATTCGAAAAATTGTGTCCATGCCCCTTCCATTTGTAAAAGTTGTAGCTCATATTCTGTGTTAAGTGCATTCAAGTAGATAGATAATTGTAAATTGTGGATTTAGTCTTTTGAGAAAAGAAAAACATTATTTTCAGGCTTCTGAAAGAGAGTTTAGGAGGAAATTCCAAGACAGCAATGATTGCGACCATTAGCCCATCCCATCACCACATTGAGGAGACACTCAGTACACTTCGATATCCTTCATCAACATTTTACTTTCCTCCTTTTTCATATAAGACAAATGTTAAGAATCTTATCAGTATCACGACATGTAACTTTATCCAGCAGGAATTTTTTATAGTGATTGGAGTAGGCTCAATTCACAGACAACAGAAGAGAAATATATCTTTATATTGCAAATAGTAGGAGATGTGATTTTTTTGTATCATATGCTAAAAATGAACATGAAACTTCAAACACTTCTTCCTTATACAAATTCACATATGCAAAGCAGGCCAGAGCCATTGTAAACTCAGCACGTGTCAATGAGGATCCCAAAGCTCGGATGATCAGAGGTAATGTTGTCTATGAATTTTATATGGAAAAAAAAATAGGAGTCGAGAATCATAGTTTCATGTAGTTAATAAATTAGAGGTATTGGAAATCGTAGAGATATGAAAGGTCTGGGAATAGGATGCTTTTGAATTTTAGCAAGTGTGCATTGATTGATTTACTATTTTGTGTATGTAAAATCTTTCAAAGTAAAAGGTAGAACGTTTATCATTTTCATATAAAAGAAGCTTTGAACACTTGTCTGTCTGTAGAACTAAAGGCTGAGATTGACCGTCTACGGAGTCAGAGTGGTGTTATGAATGAGGATCAGCAGTCAGCCAGTTTGGCGGAGATTTCAGCCCTCAAGGAAAAGCTGGCTGTCAGGGAGAAGGAGATGGAGGAGATGACGAGGTACATTGTTTATAGTCATAGTAGCTACAGAGTTATATCATTGTGACTGAACGCTATAGCAACAGAGTTATATCATTGTGACTGAAAGTTATAGTAGCAACAGAGTTATATCATTGTGACTGAATGCTATAGTAACAGAGTTATATCATTGTGACTGAACGCTATAGCAACAGAGTTATATCATTGTGACTGAACGCTATAGCAACAGAGTTATATCATTGTGACTGAACGCTATAGCAACAGAGTTATATCATTGTGACTGAACGCTATAGTAACAACAGTTATATCATTGTGACTGAACGCTATAGTAACAACAGTTATATCATTGTGACTGAAAGCTATAGCAACAGAGTTATATCATTGTGACTGAAAGCTACAGGTAGGACTTTATGATTTCTTGTCAAATGTTATTTTTAGGATCTTACTTGTCCATAAAGAAGGAAACAGTTCTTGTCAATGATAAATTGAAATCTTGTTTTGATTGCAGATCGTGGTTGGAGAAGCTGAGGCTCTCAGAAGAAAGAAAGGCAGAGGAGGCCAAGCAGTTGGAGGTTTGAATTTAGATTTTTATTTTATTTTTTTTGCTCACTGTTGCAATTACATTTGTTTTCATCCTACATGTTTAAGTTCAGATGCATGGTGCAAAACATATATGTAGTTTTGGTGTACTAACACTTTGAGTAGAGGAACTTTAGAATCTAATGCAGAAGAAATTTATTTATCTTTTGAGTACCTGGTCAGTGAAAATTCATACATATTTACCCTTACAGAAAGCTGGCATAACTTTCAAGGTGGACAATAAACTGCCAAACCTAGTGAATCTGAATGAAGACCCCCAACTGTCGGAGATGTTATTGTATGTCATTAAGGAGGGGCAGACCAGGGTTGGGAGGATGTGTGCAAGCTCTAAACACGAGATCCAGCTTAACGGAGCACTCATAGCCGATAACCATTGGTCAGTATATCTTAAAACATCACTCAACAGAGCTATTATGGCTGGTATGATATACATGTCTATCTTGTGGCTTATAACTACTGGTTAGTAGGTGATATAACTGTCATTACTGATATACACTGGTCAATAACTAATGATAAAGACTTTTCAACTAATAAACATTGTTCTCTATCAAATGATATGGTCCTCTAGCTGTTAATCATTTGAACCAGCTCATTTGGGGCTGCTAATACACTTCTCACGTGATAAGTCATGATAGATCTGTGGCTGATTATTTACAAGGAAATGTTACATTGCTAAGAACTTAATTAGTGGTACAGAAGTTGTACTGAATGTACATGTAGGTGTTTACACTTCAGAATCCATTTCTTTAGACTTGAGGGTGACAAAGGTACATGTGGGTATAGTATTCCGTGTGTAAGGCGGGAGTTTAAATTGCTTTTCAGAGATGCTATCAGTAGCCTGCTGATGTTATCGGAGTATCTTCTATATGAACTGGTTACAGACACCCTGGCCATCAGATAAAAAGGTCATTTGTATAATGTGTCGTGGTTAATTTGGAAAACATTGTTTGTTTTTATTTTGCAGTATCATAAACAATGAGGAATGTGTTGTAAGCATCACTCCAATTGATGACTCCCCCACCTATGTCAATGGCAATCTCATCTCGGAGCCGAGCATACTACATCACGTAAGTGTGAACCAGTTTTGTAAGGCAACATGGACGTAAGTACAAAATTTTAAAATTAAACCTGTCAACTTTCATTATTTCTGAGAGACATGTGTACACTAGTTATATTGCTTACTGACAACAACTCTTTTCAAATCTTAAAAGATGAAAACAAGAACGGTATTTTACAAATATTTTGATTGTAGTCCAGTTGTTGTTTTTTTTTATTCAGGGTGACAGAGTGATTCTGGGTGGAGATCATTATTTCAGGTATTTACATGTATTTTAGATATAATTCTGTTTTTTATCCTACCTTTTCGGAATGGTACCCATACCCATTGAATTGGGGAAAATTATAATAGCATGAAAATAGAACAAATAGGTAATTTTCTGTAACGTAAACAAATGGCATTTATTTTAAAAAATTAACCCAGAATAAGCCATATTTTAAAGAATAAGCAAGTATTCATTGTTTACATTTTTCAAATGTGCATCACCTTTTTGACATCTACTTTCTACTTAAGAAGAAGTTAAAAATTAGATAACAGTCATAATTGTACAACATTTCATACAGAGTAAATCACGGGCCACCAATTACAATGTCATAGATCTAATGGTTTGTTGCTGGGCATTTTTAGCCTCAAAATTGGAAAATAACAATAATAATTGACATTGAGGATGGTATTGTTTATCAGTACTAATTAAAGGAAAAAACCTCTGATGTCAATGCACAAAATATTTAAATTTGTGTGTTTACAAAAAGACGTGGAGACAATGGATAGTATTTTAACATTGCATATTAAAATGGATTTGAATTTTGATATTGTAATGTATACTGTACTTGTAACTTTATGCAGGTTCAACCATCCAATAGAAGTGAGCAACAAACAGACTACACCTGCTCAGCAGGAGATGAAAGATTTTGAGTTTGCCAAACAGGAAGTGCAGAGAGTGCAAGAAGCCAGGTAAGTCTGACACTGACTTGTATAGAGTAACCTCATTTGGATTACAGGTGTTATCCAGGTAAACATAAGAATCAAATTTATAATGTACATTGTAACTGTGCTACATCAAATTAAATTACCCTATTCAGTGGGTTCTAGTGAAGTGCATGTAGATTATCTTTGGGTGCATGCTTTGATTTTTTTTAATAATGGATAGAATTGCTTGAATTATATATGAGAAAGTGAAAGAGCAAAACTGAAAACTTAAAACAGCAACTTTACTATCAAGTAGCCCAATCAAAGTTGGTCATTGACTTGTCAGAGGAAGAAACACTATAAATCTATTTCTGACTGAAAAGAAATTTCCATGACAGATTGTTTTTAATGTTGGATCACATGTAGAATAAAAGTACAAAAGTGTAAAGCAGATCGGCTAACACACTAATAAAACAAATTCTGAAATTATATTCTGTGGTTTCAACATTTACATTGAATTTTTGTGACTGTGCTATTGTTGATTAAACTGTAATTTTTCTTCATTGGGAAACAATGTAGAGCAGCTTTTCGTGAAATTTAGTATTAGTGAAACTGATTTTTTTCTTAGAAATTTGATGCTCACAAAATTTGATGAAACCATAGTACACTGCTTCTAGAGTGTGACAAACATTTAGAAATATGTTAACAGATTACAAGCTGAGCTGGAGGAGGCCAGGAAGCAGGCCCAGGAGGAGATGTTCCAGGAGCTGGAGAAAGCGAAGAGGGAGGCTGAGATGGAGTGGAACTCGCGGAAAACAGGGTACGAAGACCGGCTGGTTGAACTGGAGCAGTCAAGACAGGAGGCTCAGGAGTTTATACAGAAACTACAAAAACAAAAAATGGTTAGTTGTACATTGAATGGCGAGTCATTTAAGAAATGACAAGTCGCACACAAAACAGTAAGTCATTCATGAAATGACAAGTCATACACAAAATTGAAAGTATTTGTAATATACAAAACAGCAGGCTATGCAAAGATCAGGAAACCATGCACAAAGCAGTAAGTACAGTTAACAAACAAAAGATATATAGATAAGTTCTGCTATGTTTATGTTAAATTCAACTGAGAAAATGGGTAGAAAATATTGCTGATAGTAACTAATTGGGGTAGGCAGGTTCGTGACTAATAGGAATGCTATATTGTATGTTTTACATAAAATTGGAATTTGTTGGATCATAAAACAAAATTAGCAGAGTTTATTACCAGAGAATGGGGCTTGGGAGAAATAATATGTAATGTAATTATATGCTTTCTTTTCAAGCTATTGGAACAGGAAGTATTAGCTGGCAGAAAGCGACAGCAGTTAGAGGCCAAAGCCGCAGAGAAAGTAAGACATATTTTGTACTTTGAAGTAGATGTGTCTAGATGATATTAAGTATGAATGATGTAGTTTCTAATGATATTGATTTTAAGATACATTTCTTATCTGTAGGTTGCTAGCCAGCCAGATTCTGCCAGAGGCTCTCGTCTATTAGAGTTTCTTGAGACTGAGAAACAGAAAGCAGCCCAGAGAATTGAAGAGGTGAAGCAGAGGCGATCAGAGATGATGTCCATTACACGACGAAATGGTTTCCTGGAGTCGGGGAAAACTGACCTGTATAAGGTGGCTCTGTTGCTGAGAGAGGCCAACAAAATAAGCCAGCTGCTGAAGAAACATACGGTTTGTGGCTGTACAGACAAGCTTTGTTAGGCATAGTGTTGTACTGATATTCAGAAAACATCAATTGTTGACGAAAAAAGCTACAAATTCTGATGATTGATTTTTTTCCCCCCATAATCAATCATCGGATGTATATGCATTTCTTATACAATGTATTCTGGATTTAGTCTGTTTCCACTTCTAGAAACTTAAAGAATCAAAAGGTGCATATCTATATATATAGGAAATGTTAGGCACTTCTTTCCAGGCAATTTGCAGATAATGAAACATTGGGATACCAAATTGCAATTCATAGAAATGACAAAGGAGGCAATCCATATTATTGAAATTCATAGAAATGACAAAGGAGGCAATCCATATTATTGAAATATTCAGATAGAAAGATTTTGTTTTGCAGACATTCTGTAGATTTGATTATCTGGAGGATGACAGAATGAAAACCAAGATCAAAGTGACCAACACCAAGCTGGGGGTCTGTACATTCTGGTCTATTGTCAAGTTTGAGGACAAACTGATGCAGATGAGAGATTTATACCAGGTTAGGATTACATTTAAAGGGAGGCAACTTCTACACACTGTTTTCAAATATATGTATTGTATGCATTTATTTTTTCAAAGTTTGATCAGGTTTGATTTTTGTATGTGTTTTAGAATGATGCCGACAGCTCTGGTGATGATGAGTTATTCAATGATCCCAGTGATAAATGGGAGCAGGATCTCTCCAGCACTCCAGGGAGATCACCAAAAAGGTGAATTAGAAGTAAAATGTTCATAGATCCTTGTACATGCACATTGTAAGTGTATGTGAATGTAATCAGTTGAAGATTACTAGTTAAAGTACATATGTTTTAAATCTGAAAAATTGCACGAGTTGATGGGAATAAACTCTGTTTGCAGCCGTATTCATCGCCGATCCTCGATGACGTCACCATACAGATCAAGTGTTTCCGGTTTCAATGCCAGTCTCATGAAAGGTGAATCAATGTGGAGTACTAATTCATGAAGCTATTTATGAAGAATTGAAACCTACTTTTGTGTGAAATATTTAGGATTTGTGTGTGATACCTTGCTATATGATACAGGTTCTGTAAGCAGTCTACCAGAGTGCCTGAGTCCTCGTCATCCTTCCACAGACTCTGTACTTAACATCTACAAATGTCATGCACTGACAGTCATGGACAGTTTCCAGAGTAAGACCTTTACAACTGTTCAGTGTGCAGTCTTTTGGAGTCATTAGATGAGAACTTTGTTAGCTTTTCTCGGCTATGCAGCTTAGTGTAACTTATAATGACTTTCTTTCAGCTGACCACATGGAGGAGAGTATAGCAGACAAAATCACTAGTTCCTGTGGTAAAATTAAGAATGCTGTTCTGAGGATACGAGACTACCACAGCTGTTTTCATAATGACAGTATTTCAGGTGATTTTTCGTGGATTTACGGTTTTTGTATGATGGGTTTTATCTATGGGTAGCTAAATTTTGTTATATTATATTCCTTCAGCGAGACCCTGGTGTACTTGATTTCAAATGCCGACTTCTGCTATTAATCAACATCAGGAAATGATTTCAGTAAAGCTTTTTTTTAAATGTTCAAATTGGGTTTTTTTTTCTTTGTAATTTTACAGAAGGTCTACCATATGAAGTGATTCCCACAGATGGACTTGAACTGGTGTCCAACCTCCAGTGTTTGACCACTTGTTCTGCTGTATGGTCCTCCTTGTACATGAGGGAGCAGCTTCAGTCAGCCATTATACGCGACCTCACCCACAAACTCAAGGACCAAGTCAAGGTTATAGGAAACCAAGTGGTTCTCTTCTTCCAGGTATGGGTATTATGAAAGTAGACATTTAAAAGACTGTGATACCATGCTGTTTTTAGCTCGCTGGGACAACTGTTCGGAGAGCTATTGTCATGACCCCGGTGTCAGCATCACACTTTAAGGAAAAAACTCTAACCTGGGCTATATATTTTGAACCACAGGAGATAGGGTTTTGATATTTCACATATAGATGTCTCATCTTTGTTGTGGTACCAAGACTTTTGACCTTGTGATCTTTGAGCTACTCTTTTAAAACTTTTAACCTGGGCTATGTCTTTTGAACCAATAGGGATAGGGCTTTGATATTTTACATATAGATGCCTCATGAAGAGACCTTTATTTTGGTAGAAGACATTTGACCTAATGACCTTTGCCTTGAACTTTGACACACTGTTCAAAAACTTTAACCTTAGTTATATATTTTGAACCAAGAGTGATAGGGCTTTGATATTTCAAATATAGATACCTCAGTAGAAGACATTTCTTTTGTTACCAGAACTATTGACCTTGGAGACTTTGACCTACTTTTCAAAAACATTAACCTTGGCTATATCTTTTGAACCAAATTGATAGGGATTTGATATTTCATATTTTAAAAAGATGCCTCATGATGAGGCCTTTGATCAAAACTTTCGACCAAATAACCTTGGACTTTGACCTATTTTTCATAAACTTTAACCTTTTGTATGATAGGTTAAGTAGAGTCATGCTTCCCGGCGAGCTATGTTGTCTTCTGACAACTCTTGTTTCATGCTGTGATGAATTTGTTTGTATTTTATAAATTCCAACTATAAGTAAATATTAAGTGGGTGATATTAGGGCTGTGAATTGATGATATTTGTACTAACGATTTATTTGATTTATTTCACATGTTGAAATCTTCCACTTGAATATTAAGATAAGCAACATGATGGGTGTAATAACTTCCCTTTTATTTTTTGTTGCTGTGATTGTCAGACATGTATGGAATGTTTGAATTCCAGGGTTGTGAGGGTGAGATAGAAAGTCTGATCCAGGAATCCAGCTGTAATATAATAGAGAATGTGATGAGTGTTTGTCGTATTACTGGAGAGCTGGCCCTGGCTACAGACACTAGAATGGTCAGTCTGGAGGTCATGCAGATGGATGATTCTTCTACTTCAGACAAGGTGAGACAGTGATATTATACACCATATAAAGAGCTTCTGTCAGATTGTCCATAAACCAAACCTAGCTACGCTATACTTCTTCGACGAATATTTTAATCGGGTTGGAGACAAATTAATATTGTTATTTTATCATGTGTATTGTGTTCACGGCATGTTCAATGTAACAACTTGTGAACTAGAAGTATTCAGCTGTGTAATAAGATTGGCCCTGGGTAGTGGAGGGAATTATCAGATTTACAGGGCTGCCTTGATGATGCTGGAATGCTGTAATTTCATGTGAAATGAATGATGGGAGTTTGTGAGAAGTATTTACTTTCCAAGTACATGTATTCTCTGGTCATGTCTCCCCTTCATGAAAGGACGACACGCTGTTTTATTATGATTTCTGTTTTCACTTCTTGGCAAGCCTTGTCTAGTCCAGTCCACGTTTTTGTTTATTTGGGCATTTAAGAAATGAACATTACTTTTGAACTGTTCATGGTCAGTATGAACGGATTTGGATTTGAGGCAAATTCTGTGAATCGCGCTAGCGATTCACAGAAAATTTGCCTCATATCCAAATCCGTTCATATTGACCATGAACAGCTCAAAAGTGATGTTCATTTCTTATATTTATATTCATTTACTAAAACACCGTTTGTTTACATTGACTCTATTTTGCTGCATAAATACGAACTCCTAACCTCTGTCACAGTAGTTATTGTGACGTACGTCAACACATAGACATGATGTCACATTTCGTCTCATCCTGCCTTTCATCAACATATGCAAGGTGCACTGTATTTAGGAGGTAGGAGACTGCAAGATTGGGATGATAATCCACGTATGTTTACAATCTTAATCCAAAGGTGTGACTTGCGAGATCTTTGTAACAGATGTTCTATTTTTTTCAAATCATTACGCTCTCTCAGTCGCGTGCTTTAAGCTAGTTCATAATCCGTTCATAGTCAATGTGAACGGATTGTGTCGCGCGCTGAAATTGGTTGGTTCATAGAGGGAAATGCGATTTGTAATATAAATATAAGCTCGTAATATTATTCTATTAAGTAGGGTTTGTATCCATCATTCATGGCTGCTCCGTGATTTGTCTATTTTTACTTGGGCTTACAGTAGTATTATACTTGGTATCATATGTAGATGCATCACTTTGACTAAAGCAATCAGATATAAGATGATGGTTTAGGCATCACTGTATCATAACTTTAACCTTGATGTAGGTGTTCAGATATCCATTTTTAGTGTATTTATTATAACTCGACATGCTTTTATCTTTTAATCTAAGTTTTGTCATGCTTGACACATGAATTCAAAACTAAACGACAACATGAACTATAGTGATGATGACTTATCACCCTAGGATCTAACTTTGTGTATACCAACCTGCTTTTTGATCCTTTGATAGAAACTTATGATGTTTAGGTGTATCAGTTTTAGTCAATATGTCATCATTAACTTCTTAGGATCTTGACTATGGAAAGATGACACTGGATGGCCATAGATTTGGAACTTTACATATTAATGACAATGGAGACTTATACAATGTATTAGCAAACATCATATCACAATAGGTCTAATCCACATTTTTGATGCTCATTACTGCTTTCCTATCTTGATGAAGGGCAGCTGTGGTTTAGTCCACTAGAACAGTTCCTCCTAGTTGATTGGTGTGTCTACAGCCTCATTTTTTGTTTATAATTACCTAACAACCAGGGCATCTTGTGATTATATATTGATCTGTCCATTAGTCCTTAGTTGTCTGTATATATGTAGATAGAGTTTTTAGCTCACCTGAGCTGAAAGCTCAAGTGAGGTATTCTGATCGCCTGTTGTTCGTCTGTCTGTAAACTGTTTACATTTTTGACTTCTTCTCCAGAACCACTGGGCCAATTTCAATAAAACTTGGCAAAAAGCATCCTTGGGTGAAGGGCTTTCAGGTTTGTTCAAATGAAGAGAAATGCCCCCTTCAAAGGGGAGATAATCACAAAAATAGGATGGGGTCATTTAAAAATCTTCTCCTCAAGAACCACTGGGCCAGAAGAGCTGAAATTTATATGAAAGCTGCATGACATAGTTTAAATTCAAGTTTGTAAAAACCATGACCCCTGGGGGTACATTGGAGCCCTAATAGGGGATAAACGTTTTACATATGAATATATAGGTAAAATCTTTGAAAATCTTCTCAAGAACCACTGGGCCAGGAGAGTACAAATTTATATGAAAGCTTCCTGACATAGTGCAATTCAAGTTCGTGAAAATCATGGCTCCCAGGGGGAGGTGGGGCCACAATAGGTGATCAAATTTTTACATAGAATTATATCGGGGAAAATCTTTAAAAATCTTCTCAAGAACCACTGGACCAGAGAAGTTATATGGACATGAAAGCTTCTTGACATAGTGTAGATGTAAGTTTGTTAAAATCATGGCCCCCAGGGGTAGAGTGGGGCTATGATAGGGGATGAAAGTTTCACTCCCAAATATATAAGGAAAAGTCTAGAAAATCTTTTTCTCAAGAACTATTGGGCAAAAAAAAAAAGTTACATTTACACGAAAACTTCCTAACATAGTACAAATTCAAGTTTGTTAAAATCATAACCGCCCAGGGGTAGGTTGGGGTCAGAATAGGGATTAAAGTTTTACATGCGAATATGTAGGGAAAAATTCTTTGAATATGGGCCAAGGTGATTGATGAGGCTCATGGGCCTCTTGATTTGTTTTATCAAATTACTATTATTTAAATGTCTTTGGGTAGAGGGGATTCATCATATTCCAATCTTCAATCCAAGAAGTGTAGAATTTTGTAACTTTTGATAGTTTTTCTCTTTTAAATTTTAAATTTCCCATATACACTTTTAAAAAAATGACTTAAAACTGCCCATGTAGACTTTGTTGGTGATGGGGTTCAGTATTCTGGATGATGGATTTAAGGAAGTGACAATGAAATTTGTATTCGTTTGGAAAGATTGAAAAGATGCAGATTGTCCCATTTTCAATATTTTGTTTGTTGTACAGGTAAATGCAGAGGTGTGCCAGTCATTCCTAATGGGTTGTGATGAACTGGTGGACAAGAGTTTACAGAGTGCCATATCTTCATTGGAAGAAATGGAGTCTAAGGCTCAACAACTGGGGGACATCTCAGCAGCCAAAATTGTAAGTCAATACTTGGGTAATCTGTTGATAAAGAGCTCAAAATCTTTTTGCCAGCATTGTCAATGTAGAAACTCAGTGCATATCAAAGATTCAATAACCAAGAAAGAGTTGTAATGTATGAAGGGAGGTGTTAGGTTTCATTAGCTGCAAAAACAGCAAATCATACTAATGCATGTATGTTTGAGGGAGCAGGTAGGGTGAAAGAGGAAGGGAGGGGGAGAAAGGAGGAAGAAAGAGGAAGGGAGGGAGAATGGGCAGGAGGTGGGGCACACCTGCCCCAGTCCACACCACCCCTCATGATTTTGGCTGTTCTTACTTTCTCAACATTTGAAGGACTTGCATGGTTTTCATATTTAAGTCAATTCCACATTTATTATACTTCAAGAAAGAAAAACTAATTGTGGAATGCAAAAAATATTATTTCCTGTTAAGGCTCTTATGTAAACTTTAGTACCCAATAAGAGCACAGAGGTATAAATTCTTAATTGTTATCTCATATCTGATACTTCATGTTTTCAGAACTTAGGAGAAGTACCTAGAAGTGTTGAAATTATAATTGGCTCTGCCAGAGATCTGCTAGAAAAGTGTCAGGAAGTTCAAGTAAGTCCTTAATTTGGCATTACCTCTTTAGTGTCTGAAAAATTCCATCATTTTAATAAGACATTTAGAGACTGTAAATTCACGCATTTGACTTGTAGGTGGAGATAAACATGAGCATTCGGGATAGTTTTCAGTCTATCCCCACCTCCTTCTACAGTATGAGCTACAAGCGATGTCGTGGTCTAGTGACCCAGATAAGTAATCTTTTGGAGACTGTGAACCTTTTGATGCAGAGTGTTCAGCCTGTTGTGCAAGGTAAATTTGAGTTCATGAAATTCATCTCGTACATGGAACATGCTCATGCTGCATGTTGATAAACTTGCAGAATCTAATATGTAAAATAATTGCCTTTTCAGGGGGGAAAATTGTATATTTTAAAATCTTGTTCAATTGTACCATCACTAACAAAGTGGGGGGTATATAGGAATCCAATTATCCATCAATCTCCCTGCCTACCCTCATGACCTGGAGAGATGCTCATACTAATCATAAATGTTGCATATGACTGGAGAGGTGAACCAAGGTCAGGCTTGGATTTCTCGGGAAAAAATCTCAAACTTAAGTTTGAATTTTCTTTTATTTGAGCAGTCAAAATTTTATTAAAATCTCAGACATGAGTCCAAGTTTTAACTAATCCATATGAGTTTTTGGAGGAAAGAACCTTTTGATGAACAGTTTTCAAATGTCACTCAATTGACTTATTGCAACATTTTTGACTTGTAAATTTCAGGACTCCTGCACCCACATGGCCTTAGGGGCAGGGCAAACCTGCCAAAATTTGACCATTTTACAAAATTCTTATCTACAATTGTACATCAGTAAGAAAAACTAAATGCATAGCCATGTAGAGCAGGAAAGCCTCCACCAAAATTATAAATTTCATGATCCTTGGGGTAGAGGTTCTGATTTCAGGGTGGGGCTAAACTTGGCATGATGTAGTGTTTATGTGTAAAACATTTAGATAATATCTTCTTCAATGCTGTTGATACTATATGGATATTTAGAAGGAGCAGATACCCCTTTACTGAAATTGTAAATTTCATGATCCCAGAGGGTGAGGGTTTTAGTATCAAGGTGGTACCAAAACAGTCATTGTGATTAAAAATCTTTATCATTTGAAAGACTCTTCTTTTATTTTGCTAATACTTTTTCTCAAGAACCGTTTGACCAGAAGTTAAATCTTACAAGAAACTTCATGATTTTTAACAAAATCAAAGTTTATTCAAACCATGACATGTTGGGGCCAGGGTAAGGCAACAATTAGTCTATTTCTGAGTATGGGCAAAAGTGAGTCAAGTGATTGATGTGGCCCATGGGCCTTTTGTTTGTTTATTAATTACTGCAAAGTATTTTTATTTTGTTGATAAATATATTTGATTCACCCAAATAATGCATCTAATAAAGTGAATTTGATTTTGTAGGCAAGGACAGTGATGTCAGAAAACTGTGTAGGTGTGCTGAGTTAATACAGAAAGGTGCTTTACGGTTAATCTCTATGTCCTCTAAAGACAAGGTCAAGGACACTGACCTCTCAGATGCTTCTGTGCTATCAGACTCACAGTCTGAACAACTGGAGCTTGCAGTGAAAGAACTGTGTTCAGCAACCAAATCTCTCATTGAACAGACTGAAAAAGTTGCTCAGATCGAGACCCCCAGCACCACCCCTCGGGGAAAACGTCTGTTACCCGTGTCTCCTGATAAAGCTCTGGTATCTCTCAAGAGGAACATTTCTATAATTAGAACTCCTGTAGGAAGTGGGGACATAGGCCAGAGACGAGTTAGAAATCAAACTGAATCTCAGTGAAATTATTGAACAAAGGAATCATATACATGTATTTAATAATATATGCAAGCATACCAAGGGGCTTTTTTAGTGAAGGTTAAATTAATCATGCTATGATTACAGTATCACCCCCAGGTAAGGCCTTAACACTTCAGATTTGTAAAGAAATAACAATAATAGGTCTTGTCAGAGATAAACAATGTATGAATGATTAATTTTGTGGTACGAGGGGTGTTTATTCTTTCCATGGACAATAGATGTGGGGAGACTTATATGGATGTGGATGATTACAGTGGCGAATATGATCCATGTTTATTTATAAAAACTTGCAATGTGAAAACAATTGTTATGGGTATGCCTGTTAATCTTTGTAATCATGTTTTCAGTGCTATGTGCTTCATCCTCTAGTTTTGTTATACGTTTCAATTTTTGCAATAACAGATCTTAAACATGATGATTAGTGTTAGTGCCAAGAAAAATGAAAACTGGAAATAAATTTTGAGAAAAAATGGAATTTTGTATAAATTTCTTACATGTACCATGGGCTATGATCTAGACATCTATCAATATTTGAAGAGAGATACATGTACTTATTATGTCACTGCAATATAAAACTTGTAAACAGTGTGTAACTGTATAATATATAGTCATACTATGATATGCCAAAGTGCAATGTAATGTAGTGTTGGAGTTAGTTGTTATTTGTAGATTAATGAATTTCTGCAAAATATGCTTTTATTTATTGCGTTTTACTTCAAATGGTGAACAAGTATCATAAATAGTTTGGACTAAACATCTTTTCACTGTAAACCTTTCGAGTGCACTGATGGTGCACATATTTGACAGGAACTATAAAATTCAATATGTGTTGGTGCTTTTAAGCATATCCAGTACTGTACAAAAACAATACAAAATATTTCTGTAGTGGTATTCTCAGTGTCCAGGAATGTGTCACAATTGCAATTATGAACAAATAAATTCCAGTCTGTAAAGTTCTCTCCTCTTTACTGTCAGAGAGTCGCATCACACTTATCAAAGGTCGTGATGAAGCATCTGATATTCTAATATTGCAAAAATATAGCTTTCATAATAAGACCTTTCTGTAAGTGACCTTGAAGTTAGGAGATGACTGGGGAATATGATCATGACCCACCACATAGAGTCACTGGTAGTCTCTGTGTACAGTGTCATATGTTGAGAGATATTCTGCTCCAAAGTTGTCTGGACAGGATTTTTTACAGTGACTTTGACATTCCAAATTACTTTGTGCAATAGACAGTATTTGTGTGAAATAAGAATATTTATTTCTGTCTTAGAAAACTAGCCTGGATAAGAGTAAATTTTCAAGTATTTTTCACTCCAGGAGTCGAAATGACCTTGAAATAGGACCAGGCATTGCTTCAAACAGGTCATGATTCACCAGGATTATAAAATGACTGTCCAGATGACCTTGGGCTTGACCTGACATCAACCTCCATGTCTAAAATGAACATCTTATCTCCATGTATCCACAAAACGTTGGAAACATCAATCAACATAAATGCATAAGTAACCTATCCTCGGAAAAAGATGTCAATGAACATATGATTCTAGTATACCCCTGCCAAACTGGAATATTGTTACACAGTGAAGAAGCCGTGACTTTGCACATGTTTACCTCAGCTTGATGTGATAATACTATCACTCTTGAAAGCGCTGTTTAGTGTGTTAAAAAAATTTTGAACCCTAGCCAATGAATTGACATCCGTCTGTTATAGCATTTAGACAAGAATCCTATTTAAATGTACATTGCATAACACACTTTGCAGTAGAAAAATCAATAAGAAAAACTCCCATATGAGTCTTTTGAAAACGGTGCATGCCAGGAACATGTGCAACCATTCAAGTCGTTCTGTAGATCTATATATAACATTTGATTTGATTATTTGGCATACAAAACGTTTTTAAGTGATACGAAAATCTGCCGCTAAAAAGTTAAACCATCAACCAAACTTACCAGTATATGAATTAAAGAATGTTAGGTAATTGGGTACAAAACCTCTTAAATTTTAATTCTACTTTAATATTTTTGTACAAAATCTAATACTATACAAATCATTACATCCATTTGCAGGGGAGGGGGTTCAACTTCGGATTGAAAAGTAATAGCAAACTCCAAAGATTGAGACTGCAACTATTCCAGCTACATGTACGTATGCGTCCAAAGAATTTTACACATAAAAAAAACCTCACAATCCTAACAAACGTTTATTAGGGTGTCATTGAATCAACGACTCTTAAAGCCTAATGAACTAATCATAAGAAATGGGGTTCTACAATATGTAATCAGGGACTTCTTTGAACCCATTTGCGCTTCTGACAAAGTACCGATGTAGTATCAAATTTTCTTAAACTACTTAAATGCCGTCTATACTTCTGGTTCTGTTGGTACTTTTCATTGCAGAAAAGTTTCACACTTTACTAATTCATTTCCGACTGCCAGTTAATCCCAATGTTTTTATTTGATGACATGTAGAGACACCAGTTGCAAACAACCGAACACCGCCAGATTTTTTTGTTCTTCTTTAGGTGTCATTCTTCAGAAGATTCATCCATTTAAGAAAAACAATCGTGACATTTCAGTCACGTAGCAGTAGAGAGGCCTCGTCGTAATCCCTACCCCCCCCCCCCCCCCATTTTGCACACACTTTTTTTTTGTCAATCTACTTTCTGTCATTGTTATATGGAAAGTTCGATTTATCTCCTGTTTTTTCATGGTACGTGCAGTAAATGTTAATGAAAAATCAAGCAAGTTTAAACAAATCAATTAAAACCATTCCTTTTTCACTTTCGTGTTTTAGCTCACCCGAGTTTTTCTGATTATCTGTTGTCCGTCCGTACCGTACGTCTCGGTTATCAGGGTAATCATTGTATGCTAAAATCTGAGCCGACGAGAAGCATTGTTAATCGTCGTAAAATAAAGTTTTAAACTTATGCTACACCAGAGAAATTTGATATGGATGGAAAGTGGAGGATATGTACTACAATCAGTAGCGGATTTAGAGGGGGGCGCGCGCCCCCCTAAAATTTTCAATTGAAGGTAAATCACGGTATCTTGTTTCGGAAAATGTACTAAACAATAAAAGAAGCAATAATTTCTTCCACTCCCGGAGAAATAAATTACAAAATCTTTTGATTTCTTGAATTACTTTATTGAGAGAACTTAATTTTCCCCCAAAAAAACCCTTAAAATTGGGGTAATTTTATTAATTTCACCTTTAAAAAATGATAGAAAATAGTACAAATTACTAAATAGGAGAAATATTTCAAGCCCCATAAAATCTGTAAAATCCAGGAGCTTCCAGGGGTTTCGCCCTGGACCCACTGCTCAATAAAGTGGCGCCCCCCCCCCCCCCGTAACCGCAATTCCTGGATCCGCCCCTGAGAATATTCTGAAATTGAAAACTTTCAAATTTACTTTCAGGGCCGTAAATTACATGGAGGCGGAGGAGGCAGCTGCCTCCTCCAACTTTTGAGCCAAAAAAAATTAAAATTTAAAGTTCATTAGAATTTATGTTGTTTCCAATAACTAAGAACATGATACCTCCCTTAAAAAGCATTCCAAATCTTTCTTTTAGAATGAGTTAGTCAAGTAACATCTTAGAAGGCCCTAGAATCAAGGAGTTTGCACGAAACGTGTTCAGTGTGCACAAAATGTGCTCAGCGTCTGGGGGCCTGGGCGGCCCCCAGACCCCCGCCTAATTTCCTGCCTCCTCCAAATTGAAGGTTAATTTACGGCCCTGACTTTATTTAGTCAAAAAATGCAATTATAGTTGAAAGCAATCTGAGAAAAATTTAAAACCCCTGCTAGACTCGAACACGCGATCTACAGTTCAGAAGTCGACGTGCTGAGCTACTCAGCTAGGCGAGAATTTTTAAAATGAATAGACCAATATTGCTGATACATGTATTTATATTTGAATCCATGTTTTAAAAGGAAGTCAGTCATTTTGACGATGTAGAGTACCTCCTTAGATAATATAGTAAATACCAGCATTGTTGTGTTTATTAGTCAAAAGCATTGAAAACATTTTTGAAAAGATTATTTATAGAAAATATAAACTTTTTCAGTATCAAATACCGACAGTTTACATTTATTATTATTATACCAATTGAATAAATTCCTCCAAAGGATATTAAATCATACACAACGTTTAATTTATTAAAGATTTTGCAAAAATCTATGACGTAACATGAGGGTGGAACTTCCTTAAAGACCGAGAAAATAAGCACCGCCTTCAAATTTACCTGAGAAATTGAGATTCACATTGGATGCAAGAAATTGATGGACATTTAGTTACTAGTCTTTGTGTATACCTTATATATCTTATCAGGCGATCGAGGCGCCCATGCAATCTTTTCATGCTTACCGCGTAATCCAACTGGAGAGGAAATTTTCATGTAGAGATAGTCATACAATAATAGTAGTATATTTTGCATACAATTACATCAATTATAATAGAATATAGTAGGGTATGCTTAGGAATGGGTACGATTGATAATAATTATTATGTATTGTTAGAATATAATTTACACGGACATCGATTTTATGCTAAACAGATTAATTATGAGTAACTGCATTGTACGTTAAAATTTTGTTTACACTCATTTAAAAATTTATAAGCGTAATTTTCCCTCGAAACATGGCGACAAACGTATATGTAACTGCAATCTAATTAAAATTAGACGTTAAATCCTCTCGTACACATGTATGCGAATACGCGAGCGGATCTAACATCTTATTTTAATTAGATTGATGTAACTGTCAACTTATCGGAAGAGAAGTTAGCCGCTATAAGGGCTCTTTCTTGTATATAATGGTTGGAATTAGGATCCAGGGGAAGAACAAATTCTTCGTCTGGACCAGTTATCGAAGAAACTGTCGGAAAATCCGAATGTCCTGACTGTTTTTGAAGGCCATGCGTTATGACTACCATGAATTTTTCAATCTTACAAAAACGTGCAGGTAACACTGATAACACCCCGTGTATTTGGAACGGTGTATACAGGCAAGGGTTTCCTCGGGCTTGGGGCTTCACACCTGCCTTAACTTAGCTCCGCCCCTTACTTAACTTACCTGAGGAAAACCGACCGGTTGAAAACCTCGGTCTTTAAAAACCCAACTTATAGTTAACGCCCCCAAATTTTACCTGTGTTGCGATCAATGATAAGCCGCTGGTCTATCAAACTTTTAACAATAGAGCTTAGGTTGATTGACGTTTGCAGAGACCATGGTCTTCAGCTACCTGAGAAAGATGTTTTGATAACAATCATAGCTAATGATGACCGGCAGTCTTCAGATCTCGAGGAAAGCCCCAGTATACCTGAGTTTTGATAGCATTGACTCGCACCAAGAATATTTTAATTTCTAACGTCCCCTATACAATGCAATTTATCATCGTATTTTCTCTCTCCATCTTTATACATGTATTATAGATTAAACAATCAGAAATCAAACAATAATAATATAAAAAAAACCAAACAAACATAAGTTATTGGAATATTTTCTATTAATGATTTATTGTGGCTTTATATTTATAAAAACATGAACAATTCTTTATTGGCGCAGCACATCAACATGTATAATGGTTATATTGCCCATGCGTAAAACTGTTACAGTAGTTAAAAAAATACTTCTGTTTGAGATACCACATGGATTATAAATTATAAATTACACAATCAGAAATCAAACAATAGTAAAAAAGCATGAATAAGTTATTGAGATATTTCTATTTATAATTTATTACGGCTTTATATTTTTAGAGAGAGAGAGAGTTACTGAGATATTTCTATTCATAATTTATCACGGCTTTATATTTATATATATATATATAGAGAGAGAGAGAGAGAGAGAGAGAGTTATTGAGATATTTCTATTTATAATTTATCACGGTTTTATATTTATAAATATAAAGAGAGAGAGAGAGAGAGTTATTGAGATATTTATAATTTATCACGGTTTTATATTTATAAAGAGAGAGAGAGAGAGAGAGAGAGAGAGAGAGAGAGAGAGAGAGAGAGAGAGAGAGAGAGAGAGAGAGATGTGTAAAACTGTAGCAATAATATAGATGAAATAATATGGCATGGCAATAGTGTTGCATACGTATGACAATAATTACTCATTTAGTCAATGATTGAGAGTAAGGGAGAGAGAGAGAAAGGGGGGTAGACTAGCTATGTGTCAGCGTCTGTTTGGGATACCATCGTTACACAAACACTACGTCCACAGAAACCCTAAAGAGAGAGAGAGAGAGAGGAGGGGGTGTAGACTTCGTGTCAGCTTCTGTTTGGGATGCCATCGTTACACAAACACTACATCCACAGAAACCCTAAAGAGAGAGAGAGAGGGGGGGGGAGGGGGGGGGGGAGACTTCGTGTCAGCTTCTGTTTGGGATACCACCATTACGCAAACACTACAGCTACAGAAACCCTACAGACGGCCCATATTGAGGGGTATCTTGACCATTCTTCATTTGGTTGTACATGTACACAGATCTACTTGGATTTATTCATTCTCTCGAAACATGGATATTTTACCTACTACACCTATGACACCGCGAACTCCCAGGACACCAGGAAGTGCCCGGAAACGCCGGGTAATATTATATTTCGGAAATTATTTATATACGATATATAACAATTTAATGAGAAGTTTTAAAGAGCAAAGGTTTAGAAATGGGCTAAACCTGTCATTTGCAATACATAAATATGACCAAGTTTGAAGGTTTACGGGAAATAGAAATGCGGTATGCATGTAGGTAGAAATTTTAATTATTTTTTTTGTTGCACAAATCAAGACACTAAGCATAATTTGTAATAACCTGAGAAATTTCCTGTGTATATCATAAAAATATACACAACAACCGATCTCTTGGCCAGGTAAATTCCAGGTAGATAACATTGACCATGGATAAGCTCCGCCCACATTCAGTCATCCGTGGAGCAACCGTACGGTGTTTTTTGGGGGGTCTTTAAATTGGGATTCAAAGTTTTATATGAGAATATATAGGAAATGTGAAGGGGGGGGGGGGGGGAATTTCATGTAGCAGAGCCACACTAAATCATATCAATTTTCAAACGTTCCCAAGTTGTGTGAATTGAATTTTTTCATGGACCTTGGGGTTAGGAGATCAAAATTTACTTAATACATGAACACGGGGAGAAAATATTTCTAAAATCTTGTTTTTCCAGAGCAGCATTTCCATGTTCGTCATTTTGATATTAACCATCCTAATGTTGTGTGGATTCAAGTTCGGTTACGTTATATATAACCCAATGAGGCTAGGTTTGGGCAAAAAAAAAAAAATCAAGGGATTAAAGAGAAAAAATCTTGAAGGTCAATGGTAACCCAGGTGAGCGTTGTGGCACATTGGTCTCCCGTTTTATTTGTCAGGGATTTTCAACTTGTCCCCCCCCCCCTTTTTTTTTTAACCCCGACTTTCATCGAATTATTTCATTCAACGTTGCAAATAGAAGGATGACCAATGAAAATTTTAAATCAAGTGTATGATTAAAAGTACAAACACCATGCAGATCGTAATTTTCATTACAAGGACACCGTAGATGAAAGCACAGGGGCTAAGCCCGTCTGGGCCCGAACTCTGTGATACCATAAATATATGTCTCTATTTATATGGTATCACAGAGTTCGGGCCCAAACGGGCTTAGCTCCTGTGGATGAAAGCGATACATCGCACTTTCTAGGATTTCGATCAATTCACCACCAACAAAATTTCACATCATAACATTTATTCAGTTTGATTGAGTTGACATATAAGCTTGAAGTATATACGATTCGTTGTCGACTGAAAGCGCATAATTTCACCATTGACAAATTCTGAGCCCTATTACATACCCCACACAACGGTGAACATACAACACACCGAGTCTGAAAGAGTTCTCACCTTGGAGTTCTTCACAATATCAAAGACAAATTCCAAACACTGCCTCAATATTGAGCAAAAACGTCTAATTATTAAAATTTGCAGATACAGTATCAGTAACTTAAAGAGTGAAAGGGAATTGTACATATATACTTGGTTCCAATATATACTGCATAGGTCCATTTTTCAAAGTTGGCCAGCTTATTTTTTTTTAATCACATATTCATTTTCCCTAATGATGAACCCAACCGTCATTCTGATAGTGATCTGAAGTCAAGAATGATAACCAAAACAAAAAATATATACCCAACCCCCAAACAAACAAATAACACTATGTAAAGAACACGTGTTTACAATACAATGAATGGATTTTAGTGTTCAACTTGATAGTCAGATAGTCACGTGACAAATGTGTGTGTGTGTATATATATATATATATATATATATATATATATATATATATATATACATGAACACTTACAAACAGGAACTATATTCCCTGTCTAAAGCAGTGTAATACTTGGAAATGTTATGTATAAATTGTAATATTGATCAAAGTATTATTAGAAATTTCCATTGGAAATAAGTAAAACTGTGGACATTTTACATGATAAATTGTGTAGTTTTCCTACATCAGTACAATCAATCTCAAATGCATCATTAGATGAACAACGTACTCATTTTACAATCATTTTAATTAACTAGAGGATAGTAAAGAGCAAAAAGATTCATCCGCGATAACTTTCATCTGTTCATCCCTGAATAAAATAAGTCCTTACAATAAAAAAAAGTAAAAGTAGAAAAGACGTAAAATAAATCTACATAGAAATTGAGATTCTTAAAAACAACGAAGTTACACCAAATATGATTTGCTAATCTCATAAGACAGTACCGCAGGCCGATCACACATGCACTCTATGAAATATATATGGTTGAATTGAGAGAATCAATGGAAATAAATTAGTTTCTAAGATGAAAAATGTAAACCAATGTGAAGATGGAATAAATGCATTATTTGATCGATATAGTTATTACACCTTGTACACTGTGCTTTGTGTATTAAGTAAACATGGACTAGTCTAGTGCCTTCATAGAATGGCATTCAATAATTCACCTCTCTTCCACGACAGATTCCTCTGCATGTTATTACATACACTAACGTAACCTGGATACTATCATTTGAATGCTTTGGCAATCTCTAAAGACAAGACATCGTCACATTGAGAATAGTGGGCCTTGGAATAAAGCACTCGCCTGGCGCACAAAAGTCATTAAGCCCATCTACAAAATGTAATTTGTCCTGTAAAATTCTGTATCAAAAAAGTATACAAACGGATTTTCTGTGCATACATACATACATTGTGCGTTATAATTCTTATCTTACAGTCTACAAAACAAGTTGATTGATTTTTCAATTGGAAAGGTGGCAAAGTCCTGCCATCACGTGTCAGATAATTATGCAGACTTATCAGATAATCATATCAAATTGTCATTTACAAGTAATTATGTTGACTTGACAGATAATTTTTGTCTAAATGTCGAATAATTAAAAAGTGTTGAAACAATAATATGATTTCAAGCCCAAAATGTAACATCCACTTAACAACATAGAAATAAAGATCTGACAAATTACAGATAATTATATCGACTTGTCCGATCGTGGTCTTGACTTGTCGATGTCAGCATTGGTATATCAGTATTACAAGATAATGAAAAAATATAAATGATATTTTTCCCGAGAAGTCTACATAATCATCTGAGAAATCGATATTATTAACTGACAAGTCAACATAATTATCTGACAAGTGATGGCAGACGTATGCCGCTAAACAATGGGAATGAAAACAAAAGAAATATCCACACAGTGAGACAACAAATCTGGAACATCTCGTTCTGAATTATCACATTGCATATGAAACAAAACGACACTTAAATTGCATTGATTACAAAGATTTTAAGAACACTTTTAGGAGGAGTGCTAAACATGTTCACATTCCTCAATACTGCAGGTGAGTGTCTGTGAAGCACTGAGTGCTGGTCCGTCTACAGTTTGCAACTGCAGCAAACTTTGAGCGTCTACATGTGACGTAATTACTTCCCCGTTTGGTTGTACCTCTGATGTCACAACCGCTAATACCAAAAATGGACTAACATCCGAACTGTACCCTGAACTACCAGAGGAATTCCGACTACGCCAACCCACCAATGACTCAACGTCTGATCCCGAGGGTCTTTGTCCATGAACACTTGCTCTTGCCTGGCGCTGGTTTCGCCTTTGACGTCTACGGCGCTCGCGATCGGCTTCGGCGCGATCACTTGGTATATAATGTTGCGGAAGTTGATTTGGCATACGACACATTTTCTTGATTTCATCAGCAAAACAGCACACGATGAATAACAACAAAAAACACACACAGAATGGAATTAGTAAGATTAGACCCACAGATTCCATTTGTAAAGAACCTGAAGACTATCAGTATCCGATGGAAGACACTGGGTTTCTCTGCAGCAACCGTGAATTCTGACTTCAGATTTATCTAAAGCCGGCTTTCAATCCAGGTCCTGCAATGAAAACAATACGTATATATGCACTGCTGTAAGATCGGTATGAAGCATTTTAAGATGGATTGGTGTTTTGCTAAGATTGAACAGACTGGCAGATTAAAATAGGATCCTTCACACTCCCGTATGTCGAAATATGGGAACATGAAAGATCTAATTATGGCAGATAGCAAGAGGCCCATGGGCCACAATGCTCACCTTGGTCACATGGACTCTGCTTTTCTTCA
Source organism: Ostrea edulis (assembly GCF_947568905.1). Lineage (NCBI taxonomy): Eukaryota > Metazoa > Mollusca > Bivalvia > Ostreida > Ostreidae > Ostrea > Ostrea edulis. Next base: position 33,439,671 of record NC_079165.1, on the reverse strand, counting down.
GTGGATAAATTTAAAAGACTTGTTGAGCTCTTTTCAGACGAAAATGTTAGACCCCATGTTATGACCAACCCTAGCCCTACAGGGTCGTGAGTTAACTAAGTTTGAATCCACACAACATGGATGAATCAATATCGATATAACTAACATGGTCTTGCTGTTACGGAGAAGAAATCTGTTTACAAGATTATCATGTAAACTTTTACCCCCACCGAACCCCACGGTCTATTTAAAAGAAAGAATAACTTAAATTTACACTGCTTGGGTATATGATTTAGTGTGGCTTTGTCACTCTTGAAACAAATGGGTTTTTTTAATTTCCTGTACATATTCTCATAATATAAAACTTGGAATGTAAGCTCAACCATTTGATTTGATTTGAGTTTGCTGTTTTCCGCCACACTCAACAATTTTTCAGTTATCTGGTGGCGCCCAGTTTATATTGGTGGAAGAGAGAATCCACATACAATGTACCTGGGAAGAGACCACCGACCTTCCGAAAGTAAACTGGGAAACTTACCAGCGCGAGCGGAATTCGAACCCGCGCCGACCAGAGGTGAGAGGCCGTGTGATTTTGAGCGCGATGCCACGGAGGCCCCAGCTCAACCATAGTCAAATATAGATCTGCACTACAATGGAATGGTTCGTGGTCATCGGTTCTTGAGAAGATATATTCCCACGTAAAATGTTTATTACTATTGTGCGGCTTGTGTCCCACCACACATCCTGGAGACTATATGATTCAAACACACTTGAATTAATCTACACTACCTGAAATTAATTTCCTGTTATTCATGGACTGAACATTGTTCTTGAGAAGATTTTAAAATTTTCTCCATACATATATTCCCAAATGAAACTTTGAATCCTATTGTGGTTCAAACCTACCCCCCAAGACATTAGTATATCTAAACTTATATCTGCATTACCTGAAGATGTTTGCATACTAATATGATTAATATTGGCTCTGCATACTACTCCATCAAATTGATTATCTCCCCTTTGAAGAGGAAAGGGTCCTTCATTTTAACAAACTTAAATTCTCTTCGCCTAAGGATACTCTGTGCCAAATTTAGTTGGAAATGCCCTGGCAGTGGTTTTGTTAAAAAAAAAATAGTAAGTTAGTATGTGGAAACTAGTCCTAGATTTGCATTATTGTTCCTAACACATTTAAACCTATTTGTGATAGGAAGTGGTAAAATTCTTTGACATCACAATTTTCTATTTCTACCTATTAACAATGATTAAATGAATTGGTTTGCACTTTCATTAAATTGAGAGAGAGAGAGTCTATATAATGCTACGAATGAATCTGTACGCTAGGATTTCTAGTAATATTATACATAATGTTCTATCGCTAAAGTGATGATCTATGCGCGATGAATAAATCTCCGTACGTTTGGATTTCCCGCTACAGAGCAGTGATCCACTCCTGCCTCGTAAGAGAGGAGCGGATCAAAAACTAACGAAGGTACTTCTGGTAATTTAAAATTGAAAGTTGCAAGTTATGATGAAAGGGATGGTGCCCTTTATTTGCTGAAATGAATAATTTATAATCGACCTACTCCATGCATGACACACCATGACATCATTTAACAAAGATTCCCCGTCGAGCACCTAATGTTTCATGTTCCATAACAATCCGGCCAAGATCTACAGTTGAAATAGCCCCCGAGTCTCCAAAAAGATGTGATCTCACTTATATTCTTAGTTCGTTTGCAAATACGAATTATTCAACTTACAGAATAGAAGCTATATCATAATTAGAGTGCATGTTACATAATATATAGCATACATGATACAAACCTTTCCGCGTCACATGGCCTTCTCAGATCGCTGGATTTTATTCTCAGTAAAAAGACTGATACTAAGATTGAATAAATTGCTGTGGTGGTCAAATTAAATCAGCTGATGCCAATGGTAGTTGAATTCAAGTGTCATTTCACCTATCGCTGCATTTACATACCGCTCGCCTGCCGTGGGTAAATTTCCATTGACCTGCCAACCGCCTGTGTTGTAGCCTAAAAATAGAATTTGATGTAAACATTGGTAGCTGAGTCGATACATCTATCCAGTATTATACACATGTACTCAAGACTGCATCCGTGGTCGTACCTTTATGTCCCCGCGTGGATATTGCCTGTTTATATACCTAATTACACTCCACGCTTCAGCGCGAGGGGAATTCCAACTTGCACGTTGGGGTACTTGCAGGGATATATAGCCTATATACAAATGTATACACTATGCCTCTATACAGATATAAAAATTATTTATCTATTTGTAAACACATCTAAACAAATATTTTTATATAAGACAACGTGCATATTATTGATTTTGAAATACAGCAAATGTGTGCATAAATAGCTTTCATATATAGATCTATATAGAAAAAAAATTTTAAACATTTTTTAAAAAATGGTATCACGCACTGATCACTCGTTTTTGAAGCGCTCTCGGTCACATTTTGTAGGTCAAAAATAAAGGCGAGATATAATTAGATCAATTAATTAAAGTAATTCACGTGCAGGCGTTAGCTAAGAATTTTGCTTGTTTAATTTATTTCATAATATATATACATGTATATTCAACTATATATCACTGTATTTTATCATATAATGCAAATGTGTTAAATATATATATATATATATATATGTGTGTGTGTGTGTGTGTGTGTGTGTGTGTGTGTGTGTGTGTGTACACTACAGGCCAACAGGATGTAGAATCGGGGGTGGGGGTGGGTGGATATAGGGCGCCCTTCACTTTCTTGACAATTATCATCATCTTTTATTTTCAGATGCAAATAAAGATATATTGGTTGAATACCCCCCTTCCCACCACCAGTTTTGATAGTTTTAGTGAATGAGAAGAATATAAGCTTGAAATTTATGATTTGAACTCATCATGTAGCGAAAGATGACCCCCCCCCCCCCTCAATTCATATATTCGAAGAATTAGGGGGAAAGGGGATATGTATTAGCTGACGAAGACGTGCCCTAAATTCTTCCCTTCCCCCACGATTTATGATTTTGAAGTTCGGGCGAAAACCCTTTAATATAAGTGTTATTCTATTTTTTGCTTGTCAAGTGAAGTCAACTTTCAGCCCCCCCCCCCCCCCCCACCACCACCACCACCACTTTGATATATGACTGAGCTATGTGCCTAGTGCATTCTGATATTATGCAACGAATTATAGATGTTTGACTAAAATCGTTTCGCAGACTCTTTTCGATTACCAACATTGATTCTTTAATTATAACTTACGGATAAGTTTCTCTCATCTCTCTGGTTGGTTTTGCGCCATGCAAAGCGTGCTCTCTCTCTCTCTCTCTCTCTCTCTCTCTCTCTCCAATGAAACCTGATTAGTGAGGACGTCCTCACAATGTTTAGAAGAGAATACACGTATATATTATCGTAAAGGCAAAAATGTACTGTGTATATACCTATAAAAGTTTATCTAATACTCTCTTTCGAATCGTGAAAAAAAAAAATGGTTTTGAGAGAGAATATTAGTGAGAACATGTCCCCACACCACTTGTCCTCACTATTTAATATTTTGTATCTTTCACATGATGTGGATCACGTTTATGGGGACGTAATTGTGAGGGCAGAATTTTGCCCTCATAGTGTACTTTCTGTCCTCACAACTTCTGTCAAATGGTTAAAAATTGTCCTCACTATACACGTTTTCTCTCTCTCTCTCTCTCTCTCTCTCTCTCTCTCTCTCTCTCTCTCTCTCTCTCTCCATAAGCTTTTAAAACCGTAAGAATGTTGCACTGGTAAACAAAGTTGTGATATTCGATGAGTCATCCTATTGACAATTTTATGAAATAGGATCAGCTTGTTGCATTCGCTTCCAACATGTAAATAAGTAATAGATATATACAGGACCGGTCGCGGATCCATAAACTGGTCAGTACGAGGTTAAATCCCATCATATAGTAATTTCCCCGACTAAAATGGTCATTGTCCCCAAAACACCGCAAATTAACCTTTCTCGGTATAAAAAAAACCCACACTACAGGACTCCGCCACTGCACATGTACATCTTATATGATATATAACGTGTAACAGCTCTCGTTATCTAAACGTTTTTGATTTGAGCTAATATTCATTGTTTCTTTCTCACATTTCAGCACACATGTTTGAGTAAAATACTAATAGATCATAAAAGACGCATTACGAGACGGAGCAAAAGGTGGACCATGAAACCAGCAACATCGATATCACAAGAGTAAGGACGTGGGGTTTTATCATCGTGTCTGAAAGAAAGAGACCGAAAACGACGTGGAGGAAAACGGCGGAAATTAAGAAAACAACGACGATTTAAGCAAAGTACAGGCCAGAATAGAAGAGACTTCTGCTTGACAGAGAAAACTAATAAAGAAATGTCGATACTCATCACCCGCGTAATGGTTGAATTAGATATCTATAATAATTCAAAGATATCAATAAATTTGATGCGCGCAACAATTCAATTAAAGATGCGCGCAGTATGCTGAATTGATGCTCGCTAAAATGGAATTGATACTCTCTTCAAATGAATTGATGATATCAACAATTGATTTGATGTGCGCTATATAATTCAATTGGAAGAGAGCAATACAATAAATACGCAATAATTGAATTATTGCTCCCATCAAATTGGTGATTTCAGTAATTTAATTGATGCGCGTAATAATTCTTTTAAAGATAACAATTATTCAATTCAACATACACACAATTGAATTAATGATCTCTTTAAGTTGAATTCTACCACTTTGATGTGCACATCAATTCAATGGACGAGAGCAGTAAATGAATGGATGCGCGCACCAATTCAGTTGATAGGAGCAATAATTCAATAGATGCGCGTATCAAATCAATCATTGCGCGCAATAATTCAATTGATGCTCGCATCAATTCAGTTGATGAGGGCAATAATTGCTTTGATGCGCACATCAATTGAATCATTGCGCGCAATTAATGAAATAATTATATCTTCAAATGATTAATGATATCTTCAATAATTGGCGTATACACATGTATGTTAATTTGACGCTCCGTAACCGAGCCATCTTTGAATTTAGCAATTACAAGATACGCTTTTGGAGTTAAATATCTTAGCAATACATCTGTATTTTCTTTAATGATGAATTTACGAAAGAATATTTGTTATTGTATATCGCCCCGTACAACCCCTTAATTTTTTGTATCTAGTCAAGGACCAAACATTTTTATGCTATAGTTGCAGCTACTAATTTAAAAAAAAGAAGATAATAACACTAGATAATAAATTCTAGGACACATCAATATATGTGTATAGGGGCACCGGAAGATATTTCATCTTGGAGAGGCATATCGGTCACGGAAGGGGAGGTGTCGGACTTGCTTCCCAAGAGTTGAAATAGTGATATTTTGTGTGTTTATTGTCATTAGGTTAACAATATCAGCATCAATCAAACAAATAAAGAATTACATTTTAGGTCACTTGGGGTTATTTATTATCAGGTGTGACTGATTTACTCAGGTGACCTATATTGCTATGGGCATACGTTCGTCGTCGTTCCTCGTGTGACGTATACCCCTTTATTTAATCTTTTGAAAAACTGCTGCAACCACCCTTCAAAACTAAAGTGTATATCACATTTGATAACTTGCTAGGATATTTATTGATATATGTCATTACCAGTACATGTAAATAAAAAGAATCGCAAAGATCTAAACACTAAAACTATAGCTGCCATTTTCATTTATCATGCATGGTTTTTTCCATATTTGGTAAGTGGATGATTATAAAAATAATTAAAGGTGTATTCAACTGTTTTGATTTGTTTTTCTTGAATTCATAAGAAATGTAACCCGACTAAGTACAACAGCTTTCTTCACACGACAGCGCTGGTGTCTTGCCTCCACCTACTGTGTTCTGATTGGACGATGGTCAGTCAAAACAATTCGTTGAAACGTATAGTTTACATTTATTTATGATATTCCTAAATTAATAGTTTTGTATCGAATTAACGAAATGTAAAATACACTGTAATTGACGGTATTATAATCATATATTTCGTGTAATATAGTTCTTATTCAAATATTGCACACAATAATTAATCCAATCTTACAATAATTGAATTATTACTTGCACGTAATGAATCCATGTGCATTCTATAGATTAAATGATTTTTTTTTAAAAACTTAATTGAATTTTAATTTGCATTAGTTGATGAGCTTTAGAATTCAATTATTGCGCGAATTCATCCAGCATTTATGCATACTTTTGAATCAATGCAATCATATTAAAAAATATCAAAATTAATGCTACCAATTTTTAATTAAAATTTTCTTTATAGTACTAAAAGGTGCTATCCCTTGGGGTCATGATTTGAACAAGCTTTAATCAATACTCTCTTTTTGCATATTCCTAGGAATATGATTAAACATGGCATGGTTGCTGTTTAGAAAAAGATTTGATAATCTCCCAAATAAAAAAAATCCCATAAAAAGATACCCCCCCCCCCGACAATGATCTGAACAAACTTGAACTTACACTAACTGAGGATGCTTGCATAATTATATGACTAATCACGACCCTGTTCTTGACAAAATTGATTTTAAAGATATTTTTATATATCCCCATGTAAAACTTTGACCCCCTATTGTGGCCCCCATCCTATCCCTAGAGATCATGGTTTGAACAATTTTAAATCTACACTAATTCAGAAAGCTTTCACATAAGTTTGTCTTTTCTGGTCCAGTGGTTCTTTAGAAGATGACGCCATATTTTCACAATTTCTCCAGTCGAGGCAGTGAAGAACCATCAACGAGCATGTAAGAAAGTGGCTTGGTGTACTCCCACTTTTCACCTCAATTCTACAGCAGACCAGCCAAGTTGAAACTGCACATAACATCAATCGCTGAAGAATTCAAAGTTGGGAAGGCACGACTTGTATTGACAATCGAATATTGTTTTACATCCCTCTCGAGAATATTTCACTCATATGGAGACGTCTCCACTGGGCCAGAAAAGTTGAAATTTACATAAAAGCAAGTGGAGATTCAAGTTTGTAAAAATCACGACCCCCGGGGTTAGGAAGGGGCCACAATAGGGAATCAAAGTTTTACATGCGAGTGTATAGGGAACCAAACTAGGCACAAAGCATCCTAAGATGTAGATTTCAGCTTTTCTGGCCCAGTGGTTGTTGAGGAGATTTTTAAATGACCCCACCCTAATTTTGCATTTTTGTGAGTATCTCCCCTGTGAAGGGGGCATGGCCTTCATTTCAACAAACCCAAGGATGATTTGTTTTAAGTTTAATTGAAATTGACTCAGTGGTTCTGGAGAAGATTTTTAAATGACTTCACCCTATTTCTGCTCCTCACGAAAATATGATTATCTCCGTTTTGAAGGCAGCATGGCCAATTCATTTGAACAAACTTGAATCCCCTTTACCCAAGGGTGCTTTTTGCCACGTTTGGTTGAAACAGGCCCAGTGATTCTGGAGAAGAAGATGAAAATGTGAACAGCTTATGCCGACGAAGACGCCGACAGACAACAGACAAATTTTGCATGATCAAAAAAGCTCACTTGAGCCATCGGTGCAGATGAGCTAAAACTGTCACTTGAAAGATTCTGATGCACAAGATTAGTGTAGAAGGAAAACAGACCCAAAGAAAAAACAAGACGGGCCAGAGCTGTTAAACTCACTTGGCCAGAGTTGTGAAGGTATCCACATTTCAAATTTAATTCAATCCCTGTTGCAATCTGTGTGACAGGCGAAAATAACGAACAGTGATCAATCTCATAACTTCTATAAGCAATACAAAATAATGAGTTGGGTAAACACGGACTCCTGGACAGTGGACACACCAGAGGTGGGATGAGGAGCTAAGGAGAAATGAGCATTCCCTGTCGACTGGTCACACCCGCTGAGGACCCTATATCTTGATAAGGTAAACGGAGTTATCCGTAGTCAAAATCAGTGAGTCAATAATGGCTTAACAATAGGTATGAAACACGTCAGACAGCACTTGACCCATTGATAGGTTGTATTGACAAACTAGATCGTTATAACGACCATAGAATTTGCGAAATGATGACTTTAAACGAGACCCCTGCATTATCATCTTGTTTGTCAGTAGCCTGTCTCGATTTAACAAGAGGCCCATGGGCCACATCGCTCACCTGAGTCACCTTGGTCCATATCAGAAGATTTTCCATATCTATTTGCATGTAAAACCGTAGTCCCTATTACGGCCCCAAACCTACCCCTGGAGGTCATGGTTTTTGCAAACTTGAATCTACACTATGTCAGAAAGCTTTCATGTAAATGTGAACTTCTTTGGGCCAATGGTTCTTGAGAAGAAGATTTTTAAAGATTTTCCCTATATATTTGTATGTAAAACTTTGATCCCCTATTGTGGCCCCATCCTACCCCAGGGGGCCATGATTTTAACAAAATATCAGAAAGCTTTCATATAAATCTCAGCTTTTCTGGCTTAGTGGTTCTGGGAAGAAGATTTTTAAAGATTTTTCCTATAGTATGTAAAACTTTGATCCCCTATTGTGGCCCCATCCGACCTCCGGGGGCCATGATCTTAACAATTTATAATCTGTACTATATCAGGAAGCTTTCATATAAATCTCAGCTTTTCTGGCTCAGTGGTTCTTGAGAAGAAGATTTTAAAAGATTTTTCCTATAAATTTGTGTGTAAAACTTTGATGCCCCCCTTGAGGCCCCATCCAATCCCCTTGGTCCATGATTTTAACAAACTTGAATCTGCACTATATCCAAAAAAAAAAACAAAAAAAAAACCGAAAAAAAAACGAAAAAAAAAAACCCAAAAAACTTTGACCCCCTATTTTGGCCCCATCCGATCCCCGGGGGCCATGATTTTAACAATTTAGAATCTGTACTATATCAGGAAGCTTTCATATAAATCTCAGCTTTTCTGGCTCAGTGGTTCTTGGGAAGAAGATTTTTAAAGATTTTTCCTATATATTTATATGTAAAACTTTGATCCCCTATTGTGGCCCCACCCGACCTCCGGGGGCCAGGATTTTAACAATTTAGAATCTGTACTATACCAGGAAGCTTTCATATAAATCTCAGCTTTTCTGGCTCAGTGGTTCTTGGGAAGAAGATTTTTAAAGATTTTTCCTATATATTTGTATGTAAAATTTTGATCCCCTATTGTGGCCCCATCCGACCCCCGGGGGCCAGGATTTTAACAATTTAGAATCTGTACTATATCAGGAAGCTTTCATATAAATCTCAGCTTTTCTGGCTTAGTGGTTCTTGGGAAGAAGATTTTTAAAGATTTTTCCTATATATTTGTATGTAAAACTTTGACCCCCTATTGTGGCCCCATCCGACCCAAGGGGGCCATGATTTTAACAATTTAGAATCTGCATTATATCAGGAAGCTTTCATATAAATCTCAGCTTTTCTGGCTCAGTGGTTCTTGAGAAGAAGATTTTTAAAGATTTTCCCTATATATTTGTATGTAAAATTTGATCCCCTATTGTGGCCCCATCCGACCCCCGGGGGCCATGATTTTAACAATTTAGAATCTGCACTACCTAATAAAGCTTATCTATAAATTTCATCTTTTCTGACCCAGTGGTTCCTGAGAAGAAGATTTTTTAATGACCCTACCCTATTTTTACCTTTTCTTGATTATCTCCCCTTGGAAGGTGGCCTGGCCCTTTATTTTAACAATTTAGAATTCCCTTTACCTAAGGATGTTTTGTGACAACTTTGGTTGAAATTGGCCCAGTGGTTGTTGAGAAGAAGTTGAAAATGTGAAAAGTTTACAGACGGACAGACGGACGGACAGACGGACGGACGCCGGAATACGAGTGATCAGAAAAGCTCACTTGAGCTTTCAGCTCAGGTGAGCTTAAAACTGATAATGTGCAGAACAAGCTCTTGCGTATCGAATAAGTTGAAATATATACACACCATATGCAGGTGATAATGGAATACTGCTACATAAAAATGGGAAGCTAACGAAGGAAAACCTAAACTCATCCCGTTTGTCATAAAGTTGAGTCACTAGTTTGCCGTTATTATCTATTCTTAATAAAATATTTTAAGTTGTGAAGCAGAAGTGGACGACTCTGTGGCGTCTTTTATTTCGAGTTCACAGGGATACATCGAATCAACAACATTGTTAATAGATAAAATGTCGTCAATATATCTAAATGTTGAATTCAAGGCTAAAACAAGAGCTTTTCTCTTCTCACGTAGAAGTTTTTGAATAAATTCTGCTTGATAGGAATATAAAAACAGCACAGCTAAGAAAGGAGCACAATTTGTGTCCATGGGAATTCCAACAGAATATTAGGAGACCTGATCACCAAAAACTACGAAGATATTGTCAGTGAGGAACTCCAGCATATTTTTAATTTCATCTTCAGAGTATTTGTGCGTGGAATCAGAGTGGTGTTTAACAAAGTAATTTTTTAAATGAATGATCACTAGATATGAATATTTCCGTTGTCCATTTTTGTTGATTAAACAATTGTCTACGATGTCAAAAAGTCTAGGCTTTAATTCATCGCAAGGAATGGTCGTGTAATGTGTTGAAAAGTCATACGTTTTGTTGTTGATTTGAGGAAAGTTTTGCGATTTCAAAATTTACCAAATGTTCTTTAGAATTTTTTAGAATCCACATTTGATTTACACTACTTCTGGCATATGTTGTGACACGGTACGTTTAAAGTTTCTCCTTCACAGCTGTTCATATTTTCGTGAGGAGCAGAGATAGGAGCTTGGTAAAACCTTTACTGGATCCAGCAATGTATCTTTGTTTGTAAGGGTTTTTATGAAGTTTAGGAATCCAGTATAGGTACGGTAACTCATATTCATCCGATCCATTGGCTGGGATATCAAATGTGTCTAAAACTGAAGCATGATTTTGAAGAATTTCATCTTTGAAAAGGCAGTTGGAGTATGAGTACGATTACCAAATGTGGAATTAATGCCAAGTTCGTTTGAAATACAGTTGTAATAATGAGTCTTTCAAACAAAGACAATGCTGTTACAAGCTTTGCCAGCTGGAACCAAAACATATACCTCATATACTAGTAACCCATCTCATTCTTTTATCACTTCTGGTTTACTAAACACAAAGGATAGGTAGTACGTACTTTTGTTTTGATGTGTCTAATGCGGGATTTTAATATTCCTCTTACACTTTTAATCTATTCTGACAATGTATCAATTTCTTCTTTTTCATATTTAGGCCATCGTCTGGCATAATCTTCGACAGAATTCATGATAGAGATGAAGTTCTGTCACCGATCGAAAGCCCGAGGTCATTTTGTAAGATGTACTCCCAACACCATCAAACTTGTACAGAAAGAGCCTGTCAGAGACACCCGTGTGTGTGGAAAGAGGGCAACACTAGAGCACATCCTCTCTTCATGTGATGTGGCCCTATATACCGCAAGGAAGGTACACTTGGAGAGACACAGCTAAGTATTAGAGAACTAGCAGATGTGATGAAAAGGGATAGAAAAACCATCAAAAACGTCCTTAGGGAAAGACAACACACGTACAGTTTGTGAAACCAGTGGAGTGTGTAAGCACTATCCCCATTCTTTTCAAGTTTGGTATGAAGCATCGTTGGAACAAGGGGGATATAACTTGTACATTTTAGTATTCCTGCACCCTAGGGGCGGGGCAAAATTTAACCAGTTTTCAAAAATCTTCTCTACAACCTCACATCTGTAAAAAAAAAAAAAAAAAAAAATACTAAGTGCACAATCGTGTAGAGTAGGAAGGTTTCTACCAAATTTGCAAGTTTCATGATCCCCGGGAAAGATGTTCTGTCCCCAGAGCAAGGCCAAACTTAGTTTTTATGTGTAAAACATTTAGATAACATCTTCTTTAGTTTTAGTGATATTAAATTAAAACTTAGTAAATATTTAGAAAGAGCAGATAGTCCTTTACTAAAGTTGTAAATTTCATGATCCCGGGAGTTGGGGGTTTAGTATCAGGGTGTGGCCAAAATTGTCAGTGACTAAATGTGTTAACTATTGAACATTTCTAACTTCTTGATAACTAACATTCCAAATTTTATTAAATGTTGTATGAAGCATCGTTGGGACAAGGAGGGGGGATATATTGTAAATTTTAGGACTCCTGCACACCCGTGGGCAAAAAAACCTGTCAAACTTCGTCCAATTCAAATGTCTTTTTCTCTACAATCGCACGTCTGTAATACAAACTACATATGTAAATAGATAGTGATGCAGGGCAGAAAGGCCTCTACCAAGTGTAAATTTCATGATCCCCGGGGTAGAGGTTGTGACTCCAGGGCGGGGCCAAACTTCGAATATAGTGTTTAGGTGTAGAACATTTGAAAAACATCTGTTTAAAACTATTTATTTAGAATGAACAGGTCGTTCTATACTAAAATTGTAAATTTCATTATCCCAGTGGTAGGGGTTTTGGTATCAGGGTGGAGCCAAAATGATCAGTGAATGAATGTTAAAAATTGAAAAAATTTAACTTCTTCTTGATAACCACCATTCCAATTCTTTTCAAATTTGGTATGACATATCTTTGGGATAAGGCGGACATAAATTGCAAATCTCAGGACTCCTGCTCCCCTGGGGTCTTAGAGGCAGGGCAAAAACCGCCAAATATTGAACAATTTTAAAAAACGTTCTTCTCTATACAACCGGACATCTGTAAGAAAAACTAAATGCATAGTGACGTAGAGCAGGAAGGTATCTACTAAAATTGCAAATTTCATCATCCTCTAATTGAGAGATGGCCTTAAAACGGATGTTCCCTGTCACAGTAAACGTAGGTGTAGCATGCTAAAGAACCATCACTGCTCATTGACTTCGTACTTAATTTACGATGTTTTTGTGAAACGGTGCCCAGGGCAGAGTCAAACTTGGTGTATATGTGTAAAACATTTAAATAATTTCAGATCTGTGTGTTATACTTAAGAAAGTTATGTTCATATACATGATTAGTTATCAAACAACAAAGTTTTCGAAATACATGAAAAATTCTTATGTGAATCTAGCTGCAGAATTGTAGCACTCTGAAAAAAAAATATTGGGACATATTTCTGATATGTACCAATATTTTTTCAGAGAGCTACAGTTCTGAAGCTAATATGAATTTATCTGAACCGAGTAACCTATTTGATTTCATCCTATATAATGTTTCTGCTGCTTCCTTTAAAATCATATGATGTAATGACCTTGATTCATCATTGGAAAGTTTCAAAATATTTGAAAATTTCATTTCCTTTTGATTGAAAATCAAAATCTCCAATAGAGTCAGCTACATTTCGATACAATTTTTCATAGTATTGTTTGGTTGTTTTCAATGTGGTCATAAACACTTATCACCATTTTCTGATGCTATACATAGAATAATTTTTATTCATTTCTTGACTCTAGGCTACGAAAGTACTGTATCTGTAATTATTTTAGTGTAATTCGAATTTTAGCGGCTTTGGCGGTAAGACAAGAGCGCTGATTTATAGTAACGAACGCTAAAATATGAAATTTTCTATTCAGTCATTCTCATACATAGAAGAAACACTAAATCATGATTACGCCAAATAGTGTTTCGGCTCCGATTGCGCCAAATTTTAGATACGCTAAAATACGTATTGTATAGGATTTTCTTTTTCAACTTTTCTTGCCCTGGACCTTATCAATACCAGCCAATTTTGGTTTTCTAATATCTTCCAATTCCTTCTTTATGCCTTCAAGACGTTTGTTTTTAAATTTTGGTTATATACCGGTAACCATGATCAAGTCCGTCGACGGTTCTTATTCATTCTGGAAGTTTCTCTTCTTTTTTTAAATGAAAAACATCAAATGCATTTACCTCTAATTTCCATAAGATGTGTTTTTAAAAATACCTTATAATTCACTGCAAATACAATAATTTCAACACCAAGAATACTATGTAATGGAATTGCATAACGTTCCTTAACATGTTGCACCCACTATTACATGTAACAACATTTGCACTTGTATAAAGCATTAATTTTTTTTTATTAAGTTCTCTTTTTAAAAAAAAATACATGTACTGGAAAAATATGACAAGTAATATATAAACTCAATATTAGATAAAAATATCTTCCATCTACCATAAAACTGCTCTTTAACTACATAAATACTTTCTCCACAAAATTTATAATATTCAACACCCCCCCCCCCCCCTTTTCCGTCAAAAGAGGGATAACTCTGTTTACATCTTCTTACCTATATGCAGGTGCTTTCTGTCCGACATATTGACTTCGATACGCTAAAGTGTTTTACAATTCCTTCCAAGTAGAACATCAACTTTATTTAAGGATAATTTGTGATGTCTCCCTGCTAAACAGTCCATAATAGTTTGCTCGTTCTTATTCTTCCGCTTCTTTTTCGCGCCTAAAACTGTCCGACACCATTCTCCGTAACCAGTTGATGAAAGTAATAGATATTCAAGGATATAATAAGCCAATGTATCTAGATGTGCAGAAATGTTTTTGGTTTCAGAATGAAGGGGGTTAGGGTACATTTGGGGGGGGGGGTGTCAAATGGGGATGGGGTTTAACATAGAACTCTATGGGACAAAAATTAATTGCAAAATTCAACAGATATTTATTACTTGACAAATATGATATTAAATAGAGTCCTGGGGTCTTCAGAAATGATTAGAGAATGACAGGGCCTACAAATTAGTATCAAGGTCAATTAATCCCAGTGATCTTGATCTCTGACCATGAACATAAAAACTGGTATAACTTTAAAACCGGGACTAATAGCAACATGGACAAAAGGATGACAGGACCTACAAATTAGTATCTATAGTAGCATAAAACTGGTATTACTTAAGAACCAGGTCTGATAGACACATGGGGTCTTCAGAAATTATGAAAGAATGACGAGATCCACAAACAGTATCAAGGTCACGTGAATCCAGTGACCTTGATCTCTGACCTTGAACATACAAACTCGTATAATTTTAGAACTGGAATTGATAGAGACATGGACCTTCAGAAATGACAAGAAGATGATAAGACCTACAAGCTGATATCAAGGTCAAGTTACTCCAGTGACTTTGATCTCTGACCTTAGAACATAAAATTGGTAATACTGAAGAATTAGGTCTGATAGAAAAATGGGAACCTCAGAAATGATGAAAGAATGATGAGATATACAAATCAGTATCAAGTTCAAGTGACTCCAGCGACCTTGTCCTCTGACCTCAGAACATAAAATTGGTATTACTTAAGAATCAGGTCTGATAGAGATATGGGATCTTCAGAAATTATGGGAAAATGTTGAGATCTACAAATCAGTATCAAGGTCAAGTGACTCCAGTGACCTTGACCCCTGACCTTAGATCATAAACTTGATATTACTTATGAACTAGATCTGATAAAGAGATGGAATCTTCAGAAATAATAAAAGGATAATGGGATTTACAAATTGGCATCAAGGTCAAGTGACTCCAGTGACCTTGACCACTGACCCTAAACATAAGTTTGGTATAACTTTAGAACCGGGACTGATAGAGACATGGAATCTTCAGAAATGATAAAAGGGTGCAGTGACCTACAAACTAGTATTCCCATTGACCTTGATTAAGAGGATGTTGAGATCTACAAAATAGGATCAAGGTCAAGTGACACAAGTTTTACTGAAGGATAAAAAGGGAGATTTTTTTGAAATATTTAAAAATTAAAGCCTTCATGAACTAGATTTTTTAAATGAAGTTAAAATTGACATGGATTTTGTCACTTTTATACAGCCAGTACTTCGTTTGAGAGATTTTATAATCGGTAGATTATAACCATATCTTGTTATCCTGAAGAATCTGAATGTTTAAGAAAAACTATCACACATTTATTGACTTGTACAGTATTTCTTTTTTTATTCAACACGTCAACAAATTCGTAACAACATTCTCTGCAGAAATTGTGATAATTTTTCAATAGTGTCGAGGGATGAAATCAATGCTACCATCAACTACATGCACTATTTGGTTTTACACTCAATGTCATATATTCATTAGATGTATATGTTAATGAAAGCAAAACATTGAGGTTTGAGGAAGTTAAACAATAGAAAGCTTTCAATTGTGACATCACAGTAGAATGACACAAAAACATAACGTCAAACGTAAACATTTCGTAACGTATTTTAAAACAAAAACGTAAACATCAAGTGAAATGCAAAATTGCATTAGAATGGGAATAATTTTCTTCCCAATTGTTATTTGTGACTGTTATATATTTAAATGTTGATGCTGAAGTTAATGATTAACGATCTCGCATATTTTCAGTTATTTTTACATGTAATAGAGCTTTCTTGCTTGTGCCATTAGAAGTTATCTTCTAAAGGGAGACAACACAGTTGTCAACCTGCACGTGAGGGAGACATCACGAATTGTCTCTCTCCCTTCACGTGACCAGCCCTCAACCAATGAAATTGACTGTATTATTCTGAAGCCTTTGAGCGAGCACATCTGCGCAGGATGTTACAACTACAAAGTAAGTATTTTTAATGGTTCAATATTGATCTCATTGGTGCAAACATATTACACATCTATTACTGAACCCTATCCAGTTGAAAAATTTTGTGTCAATTCAAATTTTGAAAGGGTTTGGCTAGGACTATATTTTGTGGCGGAAGGATTGATTAATCAAAAAGTTCTAAATCTGCATGATATTACAGTTTCTGTTTCATCCAATATAACTTCTATTTTCATACTCCTATACGTGTATTTCAGTTCTATAATTTTTGATACAAGTAGTTGAAACTTGGAACTAGTTCAAATGTTGTAATTTATTTGGTTGATATATTTTTCCAAACAGAACATCGATTCTTTAAAAAAAAAAAAAAAAGATTAATTTACTCGAAATTTTGTATAAAACTTCAGTATTTTGGCCAATAATTCAAAAATTAAAAAAAATTAATTATCAGTTAACGTTTTATTGTTGTATTAGCAAAACATCATGAACTGCAGGCGAGATGTGTATCAATTTTTTAAGTTCAATATTACGTATGAAGGTATATTGCAAAATAATGACCGCGGCATTCCTTTGATCATCGCAATAACTGTGGTAGAATTGTGAAAAAGAGTTTCCCCTGTCGAAATAAACACGTGAATTTTCCAAACTGAATTTATTAGTACCGAGCCACTTAAATGTTACGTAATACAGAATTACTGTTTATATTTGGCTCATAAAATCATATCCCTACATGTATATTATCAGACTGCAGTGTAAACACCCCTTTTCTTTTTCTACTCGCACCATTCCTTCTCGTGCATCGCCAAAACGGCAGTCCTTCATCCGATGTTAAAACTTTTGAAACATGTAATAAGGTTTCTCAAAAGCGATATAATGTGATGCCCACAGCTGTCACCCTGATATAATGTGATGTCCACAGCTGTCACCCTGATATAATGTGATGCCCACAGCTGTCACCCTGATATAATGTGATGCCCACAGCTGTCACCCTGATATAATGTGATGCCCATAGCTGTCACCCTGATATAATGTGATGCCCACAGCTGTCACCCTGATATAATGTGATGCCCACAACTGTCACCCTGATATAATGTGATGCCCACAGCTGTCACCCTGATATAATGTGATGCCCACAACTGTCACCCTGATATAATGTGATACCCACAGCTGTCACCCTGATATAATGTGATGCCCACAGCTGTCACCCTGATATAATGTGATGCCCACAACTGTCACGCTGATATAATGTGATGCCCACAGCTGTCACCCTGATATAATGTGATGCCCACAACTGTCACCCTGATATAATGTGATGCCCACAGCTGTCACCCTGATATAATGTGATGCCCACAGCTGTCACCCTGATATAATGTGATGCCCACAACTGTCACGCTGATATAATGTGATGCCCACAGCTGTCACGTTGATACAAGAAAGAAGTGAGGGCAATGGAGTTTGAGCAGGAGCAACAGGGCGACAGCCATCGCCCCATTAATTTTGCGGAGAGAGAGGGTATGATAAATTCATGTCATATGACGGTGATCTGGCCCTAGGATATGACGTATTTACAATTGCATGACATGTAATGACACATATACTATTGCAATCAAATATTGTACATGCCCTTAAACTTTTTTTTTCAATTTTGTACCATCTACCAGTTTCTACAAGAAGACAATTATTATAAGTTTTTCAATTTAGTAAATGTGATCCTATATATATCTAGGCAAATTCAACAGATAATTTTCTAGACCAAATTGCCAGGTAAATATCAAAATCATAAAAAGGCCAGGAAAACGTCAGATATTTCGGACTACATCGTCACTAGCCACGGTTACTGAGTCCCGTAGAACCTACCCTACCGCACGGAGACCATAGGCGTGGCTTGCGACGATGCAGCTTCATATATAATTGGCAATACCGGTATGTAAATTAGTGTTCCACGCTATTTTACGATTTTTATTTGAGAGATTATGTACACCCATTAAGAAATACTAACAATAGTTGTTTTATTCACCTTTTCCATGTCACACTGTTTCACTTTAAGGTTGATCATTTATTCATTCTTTCCTCATTATGGGGTTGATACACATATAAACATAATTTTAAAATTACATGCAATACATATAAATTACAAAATAATGAAAAGAGGAATCAAAGAAATCTCCACAAAGTCACACAACATACAGTTTCACACAGATAAGTGAGGGCGGTTGGTGAATGATTGACCCTGACTGGCAGATGTCGAATGTAGCAGTGATATTTGGCTGCAGTGTCTAATAAGAATTTGTAGTTTTTGATTTGAAAAAAGGTTCATATGTGTTCGGCAATCGGTCCAGGAGGATGAGGCAAAGTTCATCATATGTAAGACCACGTAGTTCCGCAGGGAGATCACAGCGATAGTTGTTTGCGATGTCGTTCCACCAGTTGTCTTAAATATCGAGGATTACTGAGCAAAAACAAACAACATGCATAAATATGGTAAAGAAAGACACACCACAAAGTTGACAAATATCCAGAGCTTGAGGACGATTGGTGAATAAGTTTGCAGATGAATTTGCACATCGGATTTCGAAACAATTCTTAGGCGTATGCCAAAAATGATGAGGGGTTGTGCCTATTGAAGACTGCAACAAATCGTGAGAAAGTCATCAGATATTCCGTGGCATCATATATCTCTATTGATTATGTTAGTCGCAGATCTCAACGTGTTTTTTCAAGATAATTTGAAAGGAAAAGAACCGTTCTCTATCCATTGATGTAGATAGTCCAGGAGATAGTGGGTATTCAGGAGTTTGAGAACGTTAGGTATGAATCCTCCATTGTTGTTGTTTTTTAATTCCATTAAGCATGAAAATAGTCTAATTAAGATATTTGATTTGGGAAAGTCTGACAGGACATCCGGGACTGTCGTCCAATAAATTGGAGTCTTCGTACTTTTATTTCAGCCGAAATTGAAAGATTTGAAAATTTTATTGAGAGGGGGTTACCCACTTCAATTCAACACTGCAGCTACATATATATATAATTGGCGATATGTAAATTAGTGTTCCACGATTTTATTTGGAGACTTTATGTACACCTATTAAGAAATACTAACAATAGTCGTATTATTCACCTTTTCGAGGTCACAAAGTTTCTCTTTAGGGTTGATAAAATACGTTGCAAAATGTTCATTCCTACTGCGTATGATGCTTTCTCTTTTATCTTTCCCACACGAGAACAAAAGCAGTTTCAGTTGATACTTGCACTCTTCAAATCTTAATACATACCAGATAGGGTCCATCACGTAGTTAACATAGTGGCCTAACCCCGCGGCGAACCTAAACGCTAAATCTGTTGGCGTATCGGCGAAATAGGCACGGCTTAGTCCCCATATAATTCCAGGTAAATATCCCGCCAAAAACATCACCGATATCACGGATACTTTTTTGAACGTGTTTGTAGCACTTCTGGTCTTGTAGGAACCTATGGTTTGCAACTTGTAACGGATAAAGTACAAACTATGGCCGATTATTAGAATATTCAGTACGTATATAAAACAGAAGACATGGCTGACTGCGTTCGTTATCTCCATCTTGGCGTAACGGTTACATGCTTTGTCCGGCGATAAGTAGCAGTCCCGTATGTAGCTTAGAGTTATGGAAAGTACCCACAACACTAGACAAATAATGCAGACGAGTCTTCTGGTCAGGATTTGGTAGTAGTCCATAGGGAGTCGGAAGGCCAAAAATCTGTCGAGATTAAAAGCAGTTATGGTGAAAAAAGACACCTGGGTAAAGAAATGCACCAGAAAACTTTTAGTTCCTTTAGATCCATAAACAGTATTTGGAAATAGCAAGGCAACGCTTGATAGAAAATCTGCAAAGCAAAGGTTAAGCGAAAGCAAGCGGATCTGGAATGGTAACCGTTTACTTCTCTTCAGTACTACGAAAGCTAGACAATTCAATACGATTAGAGGAATACTGATGACCAAATGTAGAACGTCAACAGACTCCATATCATAGATGGTTATGATTATTGGATATTAAGTTCGCGTGACATTCTTGTCAAGCACAATGTGAAGTATCAGAGTAGTGCTTCGGAATAGGTGAATATATAGAATTTACATCATCGCCATTGCGCATGTTCAGTGTTTCGAAATTATTATGATTAATCACACTTTCAATAAAATGTGTGAAATTTTCATTACGAACAGTGTTATGATATGTTGCAGGATGAAACGAAACATTAGACGTGACACGATAACCTGCACATGCAAATAGAAAATGTTACATTGTAATCCCATTTTGCGAGATTATTTACTTGCTTTCACATCATGATCAGGGGGTCGAGAAGGGTCTCAAAAGGTGTTTTACTTGCGAAAAATCTATAAAGAACACCGAATTTTAAAAGAAAAAGTCCTTTAAATGATAATAGGCCTATATATCAAGAATAGTGACTATAATTCTAGAGAAGCACACAGCAAAGGTCGCCGTTAAAATAAAATATCACCAAAATTTCATAATGTTATGGGATATTATCACAGTTGAATTAAAATATCACAAAATAATAAATGTTCGTACAAAGTCTTTTTTCTTTTTGAGAAAGTATCTAAGCAATGGAGGGTGGGTTCATTGATACGAACGTACAGCTATATAAGCAATGAAGAGTCATTTTTTGTCATTGTTGTGTATATGACGATCACAAGCGTAGGAAAATTAAATGAAGTGCGTAAGCGACCGTCGTCTCTTAAAGGGGAGAGGGATTGATTGCTTGATAAATAGACAGCAACACAACATATGATGAATACGCCATTTGATTTAGTTGACTGTTTTATAAATCAATTTAGAGTGAGAGAGAATGAAACTTAAGATAACGCCATTCTAATATGACGTCATAGGTTTTTCGCAAAATCTTTAATTTATATAAACTTTGTGCAGGATAGAAATATATTTTTTGCATGAATTTTATTCATCGACTTCAATAAAAATAGATTTAGTAAACTAGTAGTATTTGATACCTGTATTTTCTATAAATAATCAATAATGCTGCCAAAGGCAATAACTCATGAGCCGGTATTTTCATACACCAGTCTTCCGTAATATGTCTCACCACAGGGGCTAAGCCCGTTTAGGGCCCGAACCCTGGGATACCATAAATATGGTATCAGAGAGTTCGGGCCCAAAACGGGCTTAGCCCCTGTGTGTCTCACTGGGAGGGAGTGGTCAAAAGTTAGACAGTCCCCGCAGGGGCGGATCAAGAAATATTTGAAGGGGGGGGGGTGTTCTACCCTTAATTTTTGTTTCTTTCGTATGTTTGTATAAAGGACAATAAAGTAAAAAATGTTTTTCATCTTCAGCACTAGTCTTACAATAGTAGCAAGATCTCTGTGCACTAGGAATGACAGGCTTACAATATCTACCTGTTTCTATATATAACTGATGTGCACGTATTCTTAGTTTTGTAAGATAAGAGCGTAGGTGCCTGTGAACTGGAAGACACAAATATGATTGTATTTCTATTCTTAGTCCTAATTGGTCTCATGAGGATTTAGTTTACAGTTTATAGTTGTAATGAATGGTGATTTCATGTTAAAACTGAAATTTAACTCCCTTCCATTGCTCAAATTGGATAGCCCAGTGGTAGAGCTTTCGCTCGGAATGTCGTGAGCTCGAGCCCCGATCGTGTCCAATCTATTACGTTAACATTGAATTTGATAGTGATTGCCAAACACTAGGCATTTAGAAATGAGAATTACGGGTCGTCTTTCGGATATGACCTTAAATACAATGTACTAAACAATGTAAGAAGCAATAATTTCTTCCACTCCAGGAGAAATAAATGACAAAATCTATTGATTTCTTGAATTACTTTATTGGGAGAACTTAATTTTTTCCAAAAACCCTTAAAATTTGCGTCATTTTATTAATTTCACCTCATAAAAAAAGATTTAAAAAAACAGTACAAAAGACTAAATAGGAGATATATGTCAAGCCCTATAAAATCTGTAAAATCCAGGAGCTTTCGGGGGCTTCGCCCCCTGGGCCCCCACCAGGGCTTCACCCCCAGACTCCCTGTCTCATAAAGTGGCGCCCCCGTAACCACAATTCCTGGATCCGCCCCTGCTCACTGCTACGGCTCTAAGCATAGGTCTAAAGTGGTACTTCAGACTGAAAAACTCTCGTCAGAACCTAAAACAAACAATCAATCACTATGTCTGACTGTCGTGTATCGCTGAATGTGTCTGCCAACAGCCAGCAGACCCTCCACGCTTTCACGTCGCCTTTATCTTCCGCGTGCAACGTCACATGATCTTATTCGACTCGGAGAAGAGTTAAATTGCATAATTTTGCACAATGTGCATAAATTTATGTAGCTTGATATAAAACATGTTTTTAATCCTAAGATTACGGCACATATAGCATTAATACTATCAAGAACTACCGGTATAGTACTCTCAATGATTTTGTTTATTGAAGGAACTTGTGCAACAACCTATTGAAAACTCTTTGAATCAATTTACAGTTACAAAATACTTAAGTATAATAAAAATCATATTGTGGCCTTGTTAAAGAGTGTAGCTTATCACGTGAACAAATCTTTAACTCAAAATTTATGCAGGAAATGTTATGGAGAGGGGTGTGCGACCCAAAATGGTACCTTTTCCATCCGTAAAAAGGGGTCGCAAATCACAAAATGACCATTTTTGTTAGAAATAATGAGCCAATGGGGTGGGGTAGAGGTGGTTGAAAATCTTGTGGTTCTTGTGACAAATACAAAGGGCTAACACACGTACGGTGAATCTTAACTGTCATGGTCAAAGATCATCCTATATAATGACGTATATGTACCCTTTCGATTGTGCTATGCAACGGTGACAGAAAAGAAAACTGAAAAATAAACTGAATGCTTAGAATGGATGACATTTCCATTATTATTATTATTTGCAGATCCATTGATAATGATTTGGATAATGAGCTGGATGTCATCCCCTGTGAATTCAAGTAGGCGGTGTTAAGAGATAATGAATAATGTGCGTTAGGGTATTGTAGAAATTCATGCTTATATATTTACAAAGCAGGTATAACGGTATTTAGCACATGTATGAATTGAGATAATTGAATTTTCCAGTCAATTTTACATGTTCGGATTTCAGGAAAATTCTGAGGGTCAGGTAAATGTGTGTACACTGCTATGAGGCCTCTAGGCTGCGAAGCACTCCTGCATCTTGTAAATGTAAAACTTATACGGTACCAATTTTGATGCACCAGATGCGCATTTCGACAAATAATGTCTCTTCAGTGATGTTCAACCGAAATGTTTGAAATCCGAAATAACAATGAAGTTTGAGAGCTATTATAGGGGAAAACAGTGTGCCAAAAAAGGTTTAAGCTTGGGAAAGCTTTCAAATCAAAATTTCTAACATTTTTAGGAGAAATATTCAGAATCGCTATACACAGTGCAGCTGAAGTTCCAACTAGAAGGAGACTAGGAAGCAAAGCCTTGGAAGATATTGTGTCCAGGAAAACAGTAGGAATGAAGGAAGCAAAGCCCCCAAAAGCTTCTTTTAGGTGACTTTGAAGAGCGACATACTCAGTACCAATGTGATTAAACTGAGCCCTAGCTGGGGAGCTTAAGGACACTTGATAAAAACAATGGATGCATGGGTTGATATATAATTTTTTGGTTTAGTTGCAATAAATACAAATAACAACAAATAATATTCCTTCAAAAGATAAATGACCGGTAAATTTATATGATGTTCAGAATTTAAAATATATAACCCTTCCCTATATAACTCTGTAGACAATTTTTTCCTACTGATTATGGACTTAATTTAGAAATCATGGGAATACATTGCATTCCAGACAGTAAATTGTATTCATTTTACTTATAGAAACATAAATTTGGTTTTCATTTTCATCATTTTTGAAACGAGTGTGTGGGAAGTATCGTCAACAAGAGACTTACCCTCTTATAACTTAAGCAGGTGTAGTAGAAAATGTGAAGACGAGTTTTGCATTTTGATTTCTACTCCAGAAGACCAAGTATCTTCAGGACAGAGAAAATTCAAGTCAGCTCTTTTCCATCGTCGAAAAAAAAAACCTCTCATGAATCTCATCTCGTTGTTTCAAAAATACGAACTTGCGACGTGGATTATCTCAATTTCATCCTAGTTCACGGTGGCGAATCACGAGACTTTGGCATGACATTTACCCGGAGAAATGACGAGAGAATCAACATAAGGGAAAATTCATATTCATGCGCTAACGCGCTTTGTAAAATATGCCTGCATGGAGTATTGCAATTCATACCCTCATGTACTTTCAAAAGTGAAATTCATGTCTTAAACGTACATTTCATAATGATATATAACATTGATCAGATGTGACGTCACAGTTTATATGTTCATGTCATGTAATACAAATCGTGCAGAGGTAGCTCACTGGTATCTAGAGCATTCGCTTCCTAAACGGGAGGTTACGAGTTCGAGCCCCTCTCGTGCCATGGCCGCGTCAAACCTAAGACGTATTTAGGAAGTGACTGATCCTTCGCCAAACGCTCGGCATTTAGAAGTGAGAATCAAGAGGTCTTTTGGATGTAACCTTAAAAACGGAGTTTCCATGTCGCGGCAGGCGTTGGCACGACAAAGAACCCTCACTGCTACAGCCCTGAGCGCTATTTGTGGTACCTCACCTACAGCTGGTGACGTCTCAATATGAATGAAACATTCTCAATGGGACGTCAAACAAACAAACAAAACTAATTGCCTAAATTGCGAGGGGATAGCCCATTTTGCGGAGCTCTTGTTACAAAGTGTCAATCTGCTACAAATGGTTACATTTTTAATATAGAATTGAGTGCATTCTTCTCACCCTCGATCTCCCTCAAAATCCCTTGTTGGTAGTTATATTATGAGATTACCCAATCTGATAATTCGTCTACCAGATAGACAGATAAATTAATCGGTCAAAAATTACCTCTATGTAAGAGTTCGTACTTTTATAAACATATACATGTATATTCCATGATTCTTATTACTGACTACAAATGAAATTTGTCATCAAATACAAATGGAACTTGGTTGCAATACAAATACAACTGAAGCATTTCAGATTGCAATTAAATCGTTTATTATATATGCACAATGGAAATAAAACGTACACTAAACAAATGTCATTCTTTGTTTTGTTTAACATCTTTGCAGCACAACAGATTATGTCATCACTTGATCGTAAATTATTCTTTACATTTTATCTCAGTGTCTAAAATATTTGAACATTTCCAACAGTAAGTACGCTAAAGTTGTACATGTACATGTAAAGTATGTAATTTCAACGCAAACTAAAAATGTAAACATGCACAGTTTCTATCGAAGGTTCGGCTGCAGTAAATGCGTCAGAGAGGTTAAAATATTTTGGGTCACGTGATATACCATTTCCACTTGAACAGCAAACTTCTGTGTTGAAGGAAAGATGGAGGTTGTTGTAAGATTAGTTTCGTTGTGTTTATTTTATGTATCCCTTGTGTTGGGAGTAGAGATTATTGATGTGGTAGAACAGTCGGTATTCGGTCAGGGAAATGGTGAGTTTTATTTTAGAAAAATTGTATATAATTTCAAGTTGCTGATAAATCAGGGGAATAGGTGCGATTAAGCTATATTTAGATCATTACCCTATGAAACAAAAGATAGAATTTAAAGAATCTACACTCGTTTACCATACAGATTAGAAGTTTCACTGTAAGACACTTGAATGGCATGTCATACATTTTTCAGGAAGATTAATTCATGATTTCTGGGTTATAAATACAGTATATAATCACTCTTTCCTATAGCACGGTTTGCTTTATACCACTTGTTTTTGTAAATATCCATGTGTGTGTGTGTGTGCGTTTGTTTTTTCAAAGGTTCAGAAAATACCATGCACGTGGTTAATACCTATAAAATTAATGGCAGGCACATGTTAAATACCAGAGGGATGCTTAAATGAAAAAGTGAAAGTTATTAGTTTAAAGTATTTTAGTGGGTCCCGAAGATATCTTGCATCAAAACTCTATATATTTGATAAGCATTGTAGCTAATAAACAATAACTTTCTTCCGATAACTTAAGCAAAGCGGATGAAAAATTAGAACCCAGACTCTTTCCGAGTCGGCCTACATCAAAAGGGCAAAGTTTTGTGTTTTAAAATACCCGATTCTTTCATCTAAAAACACACTGGCATTGCGAATACAGGTTTGTTAAAAGTGGTTTTTTGTAAGTTTGAAAAAAAGTACATGTACAATTTTGTTAAGATCTCTTTTATTAAATCAGAAACGGTAAATTCATGAAACGATATTCGATTATTCTTTAATTACAAATTATTACACAATTTACTAACCAATCACTTAGTTTTTTACTCCATAGAGTGAGGAAACAAATGGAAATGGAATTTTGTACGAAAGAAATCGAGAATACGAAAGACCTGATCTGATTTTTAATTGTATTAATTTGAAATTACATGGAAACATACTGTAGTGGGATTTTATGATTACAAAAAGAAGCTGCTCCATTAAACAACTTTATTTTTGTCTTATGTCGCCTGCAGATAAACATAAAATGTACTTTAAAAAATACACAAATGAGCACAGTATTTTCAGTAATGTTCTGTCAAAACTGTAATAAAAAGTGAGTAACCCGTTACAGAGAACGTGAGTTTTTCCGTAAATAGTTGCACCCGCAATGATTGCGTGCGAGAGTCGTGTACCGGGAGAGCTTGAATATACTTAGTTATAGATCTAGTAACGTTATAATATTATATGATGATAAAGGAATACTAAAAACCTGTCATATAGCCATTTTACAAGATTCTTACGATGGTGCTAGAGTAACACCCACTGGAAGGGATTGTTGTGCAAGCTAGTGTAGAAATGTTATAAACAAGATTTCTATTCACAAGAAAAGAAAAAAATCATTGTTAATAGCATTTGGAATCCTAAATTCATTGCATATCAACTTCTTGCGTATGCTAACAGTAAACTTCAATTCATTTTTGTTTTTTAACAGAATGTTATGGTACCCACGTAGGTTTCGGTTACTCGGGGGGTGCCGAGTTTCACTATGAATCCCTGATAAGGAGGTACCAGGGATGTAAGCATGTGGAAGGGAATCTAGAGATCACCAATCTCCAATCCTCAGCGAAAATCTCGTACGACCTCTCGTTCTTATCGAAAATTGAAGTTGTGACGGGCTACGTTCTCATTGGTCTGTTGGACGTGGAGTCCATTCCTCTGACTAGTCTGAAGTTAATTCGCGCCGATAACATGTTCAACATCATGGGGAAGGATTATGGTCTCGTTGTGGCCTTCACGGACTCCACAGGGAACAACCAGAAGGGACTGAGAGAGCTGCAGCTCCCGGCATTGAGGGGTAGGTTTGGTTAGCAGCGCTAAGCAACATGTTTTGGGGTTTTGTGTTTCCTTAAGCAGAAAAGGTGTTTTGAAAGTAGTTTGCGGAATTTTCACTAGTTTTCAAAGTATGTTACCTCAACAGACATTTACATAGGGATTCGGGGAGGTGTGCTCTCAGTAGAAAATCCAAGCTATTCAGGTGTTCGTGGTTCCTACATTTGATTAAAATTCACCGAATTTACGTTATATTTAAAAACACGGCTCGAATTTAACAGCACGATTTGAATGAATCTTTTCAGGATAATTAAATTTTCAGGAAACAGTGACTGATTATCGGAATTCTTAAAATCACTTTAGAAATTTGAATATTTATACCTTATGTAAATCAATGTAATTTTGTTAACCCAAACTTTTCTGTGTTTATTCAAATGAATGAAAAAGTGAAGGTAACAAACAGTGATCAATTTCATTAATTCCATAAAGAATAAAAAATTAAAAATAGGGCAAACACGGACACCTAGACACAACAGAGGGGATCAGGTGCCTAGGAGGAGTAAACATCCCCTGTTCATCGGACACATGCTGTTAGCCCTTTATCTTGATCAGGTGAATGGAGTAATCCGTAGTCAAAATTTGTATATAAAGAATGGCCTAACAATTGATATGAATCACTATATCGACAATAAAATTTGTGAAATGCTGACTTCAAACGAGAGTGTAACGTCATCTTATTTGTCAGGAGCGTAATTTAATTTAAACATATTTTATTGAGAAACTCAATAGGATCGGGCAACAGACATAGCCTATGTCAATCTGATCAAAACCACTCCCCCCTTCTCCTATCCGTCGACGATAGGAGAAGGGAGGCTGGTTTTAGTCAGACTGAGCCGATGTAGGCATCTCCCAAATACAAAGATAAGACTGATAACAGGATTTTTTGAAGATGTAACAATATTGTAATGAGGTTTACATTTTTCAGTAGCTTGCCTTGATTTAAAAAATTGTTCATACGCAGAACATGCTCTCGCGTATCGAAGCATTTGAGAGACATAAAACCATATGCAGGTAAATGGAATGTTGCTACATACTAGTAGATATGGGAAGTTGACGATGGATATGTGAAATCATCCCGTTTTTCATGAAGTTGAGTTATCAGTTTGCTGTTAACATCTACGTTCAATATTATTTTAAATGAACATGAATATTTGTAGTCGAGAATACATGTTCATGTTTCCATGAATCTTTTGAAAATCTGACTAATTTTTCTTATTCTAACGTACACTTGAGGATCACCAGAGTACCTACTGTGAAATAAAGACTTAAGAATTTGGTAATCCGATGGAATCGCTCAATGCCCCAGCTAGATGTGCATGCTACATTCACTTTGTGTTGGTTATGGAACTGTTTCATGTAAGAACCTTTTTAAGCAGACTGGGTTTTTTTCTTTTCAGAGATTTCCAATGGACGCGTATTATTTCTGCAGAACCCGCTGCTGAACTATGTGAACACTATTTCCTGGAACGGCATCGTCCCGGGAGTGTCAGACCCAGTCACATACGGCGAAAGTGCCTATAATATGACTAGTAAGTATTCATAGTGCATATAATATGACTAGTAAGTACCTTTAGTACTCAAAGTGCCTATAACATGACTAGTAAGTATCCATAGTACTCAAAGTGCCTATAATGACTAGTAAGTACCCTTAATTAAGTACTCAAAGTGTCTATAATATGTCTAGTAAGTACCATTATAACTCAAAGTGCCTATAATATGACTAGTAAGTACCCATAGTACTCAAAGTTCCTATAATGACTAGTAAGTACCCTTAATTAAGTACTCAAAGTGCCTAAGTACCCTTAGTACTCAAAGTGCCTATAACACGACTAGTAAGTACCTTTAGTACTCAAAGTGCTTATAATATGACTAATAAGTACCTTTAGTACTCAAATTGCCTATAATATGACTAGTAAGTATCCATAGTACTCAAAGTGCCTATAATGACTAGTAAGTACCCTTAATTAAGTACTCAAAGTGCCTAAGTACCCGTAGTACTCAAAGTGCCTACAACGTGATTAACAAATTCCAAATACTATAAGTACTCAGTAATTACACTATGACTTGTAAATACTATAAATACTCAAAGTGCCAACAATATAACTAGGTGTTTAACATCCCATCAAGAAATTTTCACTCATATTGAGATGTGACAAGTTGGAAGTGAATTACCACTAAATTAGACCTATGCTCAACGCTCAGGGCTGTAGCAGTGAGGGGTTTTTAACGTGCCAGCACCTGCCGCGACACGGGACCTCCGTTTCAAGGTCATATCCAAAAGACCCGTGATTCTAATAAGTACTCAAAGGGCGTACAATATGACTAGAATGTATCATATAAATATAAGTACTCAAAGGGCGTACGATATGACTAGAATGTATCATATAAATATAAGTACTCAAAGGGCGCACAATATGACTAGAATGTATCATATAAATATAAGTACTCAAAGGGCGCACAATATGACTAGAATGTATCATATAAATATAAGTACTCAAAGGGCGCACAATATGACTAGAATGTATCATATAAATATAAGTACTCAAAGGGCACACAATATGACTAGAATGTATCATATAAATATATAAATAAATAAATAAATGGCAGTAGATATCCTTTTAGAGCGTTCGAGATATTTGTTGTGCTAGTGCTCGAAATGTCTCCTACACCACGATAATGTATTCAATAGACTTGAGTTATGAATCGATGTGGTAGTTTTTGTACCTTTATAAGTATATTTTATGTTAGTAGGCCGTAAATTCAAGGAGTGGTTTTGACGTATTGAATAACCTGGGTGTGAATCTGATTCGATTGATTCAGACTGCATTTTCCTACAGACTTAACATCCGGTTATAAGAGGACCTCTTAACATTGATAAAATACAGCTATAAAAACTATAATAGATTCTTTATAAATGAATTATAAAATATCACTGCATCTATTTTGTATTAATTTTACATTAAACCCCAATAAATATGATGGAGTTATTTTCTGATATATGTAACTTGATTGACAGGTCTTGAAGTATGTGACGCTGCCTGTACGAACGGAAACCAGCGCTACTGTTGGGGAAAAGGACCTAATATGTGTCAATCTGGTGTGTATACATAAAGTGTTAGACACAATATTTTACTTAGTTTGTTTGGCGATCTAAGGGAGCGGATCTAATTTTGATCAGACTGGTGTCTGACGTGTGTAACTTCGCTTCACCTCTTCGTTTTATGCCCTTAACAATGTATAGAAAGACAAAATCAATCCTGTCCATTGATACGACAATCTGTATTCTTCTTTGCAGTACACTACCCAGTGTGTGACGAATTGTGTCCAGGTCGGTGTTATGACAGTACGATAGTAGGATGTTGCCATCCAGAGTGTGCTGTTGGTTGCACGGGACCAAGCAACGTCGACTGTTTTGTAAGTCATTATATCAGTGATGGTAATACTGGTGTTGAAAGGGCCTCCGTGGCCGAGTGGTAAGAGCATCGCGCTCTAAATCACACGGCCTCTCACCGCTGGTCGGCGCGGGTTCGAAAGTTTACTTGCGGAAAGTCAGTGTTCTTTTCCCAGATCCATTATATCTGGATTCTCTCACAGACTCAGTAAGCGTGGCTAGTGACGATGCGTCCAGAGTAGCTAATATGGCCTTGGGTTTGATAAAGTAACGGTATGATGAATATTTCTCTTCATATATAGAGTATTTCATAGTCAGCACCATGAGCTTTGATCTTTATAAAACCTTTCGAAAATAATTTTTTCTTTTTCAAAGGAAAGAAATTGATCGTGTACCAATATTAGACAAGCAAATAAACCGCCGCGGTGGTCTAGAGGTAGAGCGTTCGCACCGCATGTGGAAGGCCGGGGTTTGAATCCCGGCCGCGACAGACCTGAGTCGTTAAAACAGTTAGTGACAGTTCCAAGTCAAACGCTCGGCATGAAGTGTGGATGTCACGGATCTTCGGAGATGGCTTTAAAAACGGATGTCTCGTGTCACAGTAGGAACCCTCACTGATCAATGACCGAAGGCGCCGAGCATAGGCCTAAATTTGAAGCTCTTTACCGGTATTGGTGACGTCTTCATATGAGTGAAAAATTCTCAAGAGGGACGTTAAACCAAGATAAAATCAATCAATAGACAATCAAATGCGTTCAAAGTTTTGATGTTGATTGTTCCCAATTCCGACTCATAATTTTTACTATTGGGTTGGCATATTTTGTTTTTCGGACGAAGACCATTTTACCTTGTTCAAAGCTACTTTCTTTTCATATTTTACTCAACATTAACTTCTTGTGACAATTCACAACTGACATGCCCTAGTATATTACATTCTGCTGTTCTTTTTTAATAGTAAATTCAAACCTTTTCAATTCCTACAAAATCACCTTTTCCTCCATACTCGTACATTGATGTAAGCACTACCTTATATGGGCATATTCAAATAACTTGACAACCGGAAGGTCATCTTCAGTACACATCCAACATGGCGCACAATATGGATCGAGAAATTGGAATAGAGTATTCAAAATGGTTAAAAACGGTTGAATAGAGTCTCACAAATCATAACTTGCAGGTTGTAAATTTATTTATCGACTAAGAAACATATAAAATGATTTTTATTTACGTAAGGAAAACCAACAAATGTTGAGAATGATCAAAAATATTGCGGGAGTGTATCACTCCCGTGTCTGCACCATTACAGAGATCCTAAAGTGTTGTAGTCCCCCTCCAAAAATAAGTCGGAGAGGGTTACATTATTGCAGCTAGGTTAACACTAAAATCGTTTGTCCCTGTCGTCTTATAGAAATAAAGCATGCTAGTGGGGTCTTTCTTTCCTCGCTTGAGATTTATCATTCTTTATTTTGATTCTCTTGCTCGTGAATGATTTATAATGCGAAAATTGGAAACCCACAAAAATTGATGATTACAAGTTGAATATTTTGTACACAAGTAGTTAGGTATGGGGATTAAACTGTTTTGTGATATTTTTTTCAGATGTGTAAATATTTCAAGTCTGACTCTCTGTGTGTGTCCAGTTGTCCTTGGGAAGTGTCTGCACGCAATGGACAAGATTGCCTCAAGAAATGATGCAGAGGCGATGTTTTTGGAGTTGGGATTTGCACATGTGAAGGATCAAATCAACTTGTATGTGCCAAACACTAATAGGTGTCTCAAATTCAGCGTTGGTTCAGCATGAGAAACACATTCATAAAGTTTCATTTAAAGTGTCCCTTTCCCTGTGCCAAACTTCACTTGTCCCTGTGGTTGTACATTCCCCGTTCATTTAATCATGGTGATATAATTTATTTTAAAGCTATACATGTTATAGACCAAGTTACCCAACAAGCGTCAGTTCATGGCTTCCCATATATTCTGGGGGATTTTAAAAATATTTTAATGAATCATTATTGTACATAAGTTGTGTATAGAACTGTAAAACATTCATTATATATCGTATTTAAGGAATAAATGCCTGTTTTGTTTGTTACATGGGGATCTAAAAAAAAATTAGAGACATGGAGTAATTTGCATAAGGAAACCAACTTTCCCTATATATTCGATATATTATACACAAAATGGATTTTTTTCCTTGTACATGTATTTTGTAATTTGACTCGTTTCTTTCATATTTTTTGTCAAGATGAAAGTTCACTTTTGTGTCACATTTGGTTTTTTATGGACATAATTACAAATCAAAAGTTTACTACTGAGAAATCATTATTAAGATGGATCAATCCTCATATAGATTATAAATATTATTGGTTGCATGTGGAAAAATTGTATTAATTTCCACTCAATGTAGTTTAATTTAATTGATAACTAAAGAAAATGTGTATGTTGCCACATTTTTAAAGATGTTAGACATGCAAAAACAGAAGTACATGTATATATCAGCATTTTAAAAAATCACACATTTTCGTTAAACAGAATAATAAAAATAGATAAAAACTTTTCGAAATGACAAACTCTAAACGTCAACAGTTTAAAAAAAAACTGCTAATTCATAAATATGTAAAACTTAATTTTGTATATTAGGGAAATCATTGTATAATAGACATGCAGTAGAGGAAATGCCAGCATAGGAGTTATTGCCCTTTACCAAATTTTGTTTTATAAGTAATTGATTATCTATGGAAAATAAACAATTTTTCAGTATCAATAGTTTTCCAGTATTTTTATTTTATCCAGTGAATAAAATTCCTCTGAAAGACATTTCTATCATGCGCAAAGTTTAATTCAAATAAAGATTTTTCAATAACCTATGACGTCACATAGGATCGATCTACCTTAAATATAATAATTCATTCTTGCTGCTACATTGAAGGACTATTTTTACCAAGATGTTACATATATGTATGTAGATTTAAAATAAATTCGCTATCAAAGACTCGGGCTCCTAATTTTGATGGATGTTATACAAATAGTGTATGAAATATTGTGGAGGGGAGACCACGAGAATACATCACTTCGTACCTGTACGTTTAAAAGTTTCACCATGTGTCTGGTTACAGAAACAAAAACCAAATTTGGAGAGTCGTCAAGCACGGCTTTAATTGGGATACAACTGTGTAGGATGCTATAAATGTGAAGGTATACTGGTGCAGTACTTACTTTATTGGTCCCAACATGTTATATATTTATAATTTAGAAAAGATTACATTGTGGCGGAAGGATTGTATAAAGAGAAAGCTCCAAATCTGCACGATCCTGATTTATCCAATATATCGTCAATATTTATACCCTCAAAGGGACTGGCTCACCGTTCACGTTTTTCGAAAGAAATGTTTTTCATTTTTCATGTTAAAAATAAAAAATATAGTTCATTTAGTGTTGACAACCAAAATTTGGACCGTCTGAATGCAAGGATAAGAACAATATTTTAGCTTTGATTCTGTGTTATGTAAAATGTAAAAAAAATAAAGACTCGAGTCTTTTTATGTAAACAAACCAGTGAAACATTATTTTTGTAATTTAAAGCATCTTCATTTTGTACAATCACACATCTTAACGTTTAAATGATACATTTTACCTAAAGTGTACTTGAGATGTGATATATATAATAAACTTGGATCAATATCATTTTATTTTGAAAACCCCGTAAACAATAACACACCTCAATCTTTGTTTTCAAAACAAATAAACTCTCTCTAATGAGCTTCTGTCATGGTTAATTTTTTTTTTGTGAAACCTTCTAAACGTATTAGAGGGTATGTTTTGATCATTTTTAAAAAGTGCAAAACAAAGTTTGGAGGAAAATCGTGAATCAGTCCCTTTAAAAGTGCATTTCAAGTTTGTCATTTATGATACAATTAGTAGAGACTTGGAAATAATTCAAATGTTGTAAATACATTAATTTGGTTGATACATTTTCCCAAACAGAATAGCAATTCTTAATTGTAAACGTCTAAATTGATTTACAATATGTACTTGAAATTTTGTATGAAAATTTAGTATTTTGACCAATATTTCAAAACCTCACCTTTTTAAAAGTTCCATTTTATACTTTTAGGCAAGAATGGCAATGCTTCTAATATGTTCTTTTGAGTTCTCAAATTCTATATAATTAATTTTCCCGTAAATTAAGTGTAAAAAGGTCATTATTAATTTCCAATCTACTGCTGGCATTTAACATTTTTATATCTATAATTATTGTTAGAAGATATGGGTATGTATTTAATTTATGTAAAGAGATTGATGTGGGTTGCTTATATTATGCTGACACCAAACAACAAAAAAATTGAGTTTATGAAAATAAATTGTAAGCAAATCTTAAATGCAAAAAGGTCAAGTTTAACACACTGTAGCTCAATAACAAGCAATATACCTCATTTTTTCTTTTCAATTTCATAATCCCCCTCCAGTGTTGAAATCCAAAATACACTTCCAAAACTTGACAATGCTACAAAACTCAGGTGCGAACCTCTTTAAGAAAAGAATGGTGGATTAGAATATAACTAGATGTGTCGGCACGACACGAATGCTCCCGCCTGCAGCAAAGTCAAATGTAGGAAATCCATCGAAGTATAGCATTGGATGTGGTATTTAGACAACCTAGTACAATGAAAAACTCAACAACAATCCGTGGTATGTTTTAACAGCCATACATTAAATACTTGCTTTATAATAGTTTCTTCTGGATCAATAACATCATATTATCAGAATAATGAAACCCATCAATATACACCTACATACAAAATAATCAGTTCAACATTTTTTTTTTTTTTTTTTTTTTTTTTTTTTTTTTTACACAATTCCATCTAAGATCAACGAACCGAAATAAAACTCAAACTCGATCTGTAACTCATTAATATACACTTGCATACAAAAAATCAATTCAATATATCGAGGCGTTTAGAAAAAAAAAGTAAGAACTGGATGTCGCGGAAGGACGGACAAGGGTAAAACTATCTGCCCTGACCACTTTGTGGCGGGGGCATAAAAAGATTTAAAAGGGATAGAATTGTTGTGTATATAGAACACATCAAATAATTGCATTTGGGTTTTCCTGTACCTGCAGTAAATGTTGTCCGTTTGATAACGAAAGGTGATCGATCTCACAAATCCTGTCAAGAATACAAAACGAGATGGTTGAAACCTCTGTAACATGAACTTATTTGTCGCATGTACTTGTCTTTGATTAGAAATTTATCATACGTAGAATGTGCTTTCGTATATCGAATCAGTTGGGAGACATGTTAATGAGAAGCTTACATTGGAGAAGCTGTTCAAAAGTCATCCCCTTTGTCTTTTTAGAGTTGTTAGTTTGCCTTAACGTCTATGCTCACTGAAATATTCAAATATGAAACCACATTCAAATATGAAACAGATGTGGAAGACTCTGCGGTGTCTTTTATTTCAACTTCATTTGGGGTATAACGAATCGACATGTGAATGAAAATGACAATTGTTAATAGATGAAGGAGACGCTTTGAGGTTAGCGCATAGAATGGATTTCGTGTATAAAGAGTGCGCGATGACATCAGAGCACGTCCTTCACCTATGATTCAATAACAACTACAGATGTTGCATAATTGTATTCGATGATTTTTCACCCATGCACAGATGCCACCAGCTTTAGGTGAATGATGTTCACGGCTGCAGCAATTAGTGAGGGTTCTTTGTCGCGTCATCACCCTATCGTCACGGGGGAGGGGATATTATATCCAAAAGATCGGTGAAATTTTATTCTAGTTTCGGATGCTTCGAGAATCGAACCCAGGCCTCCTGAATGTGAACCGAGCGCCCAAGCCACTAGTCTACCGTGACCTATAGCCGCATTATCTAATAAATTCCTAATCATGAAGAGAGGAAGTATTGATTCCTTTTTTAAGTGAAAAGAAGGTAGAGAGTCGATGAAATGGGTCTACCATGAGTTAGAAAATGCGAAATTATACAATGATTATATCACATGGGTTTCTTATCCATTATGTTCTCCGTCTATATATAAATATCTAATTAGATATTTATACATGTATATAGATTGAGAACATAATGGATAAGAAGCCCCTGTGATTATATGTTCCTGAATTCCTTGCCGAAGTTATCATGACTTGAAAATGATAGTATTTCTCTTATCCTTGAATCATCACCAGATAACTGAAAAATTGTTGAGTGTGGCGGAAAACAGCAAAACAATCAATGAAATTTTAGGATATCGCACGAACATCGTGCTATTAGATAAATGGTGTAAATTTTTTACGTTACCGGTAGCCATATTTTGCGAATCTGAAAATATTTGAAATATCAACACACATTTTCACAAGAAATAGCTTTTCACAGAAATCTTATAAAATGCTCTCAGAATGCATTGCCTTTGCCTTTGCCCCCCCCCCCCCCCCCCCCCCCCCCCCCCCCCCCCCCGCACTTAACCCCTTTTCGCGCTTCAGTGAAACCTTTGGCATAATATCTACGCCCCTCCCTCAATTGCGAATCCGGGATCCGCTCTTCTAGTATTGTTATCCCAACGCTAATATGGATGTTGTTGCATTGTATTTCATTGGCTGTGATGTGGATGGCTACGCTGTAGAAAACACTTCCTGCAGTTACAAAAAAATACAGAAGACTTATCTTACCAATTACAAATTACACGGGAGTAAATTGAAAATTAATCCCCTCCAAGATGAAATGATATCACGATCAGATACTGATGACCAGATTAAATCCAGACAGTCTATAATTAATATGATAGTCGTTATTAAAGCCAATGTCACCAGCGACTGTCAACAGGACTAATTACGCACATTTTTCGATGTCTGATCATTTTTGTTTCGGCCATGTTTTTTAACGTTATATACTGTTGATTGTTTGAGGTTTATTGTGTTCACAATTCTTAATGCAGTAAATGATCGTCACGTTTTATTCTTGCATCGGTATGTTAATCAATCATAGTATTGATGTGGACACACGGTCCGACCTACACGTAACACTCAATGTCCTACAGGCGACCTTCAACTTTATGCATGTACATACATAAATGTATCAATAGCAAACTCCAATCTATTTCTACATGTACGTCAATATTTCAAGTAAGGAAAAGAATAAGGTTTTGACTTTTTGAGGATTTTACCATGAGAGACAAATATTACGCAGTGTGTGTAACAGTGTCATAAGAGACCCATAGGCAGCAATGCTCACTTGGGTCACTTTGCTTATAACAGAGAAAAGCCCAGGTGTGAAATCCTTAATCCCCTATTGTGGACCCGCTCTGGCTCCATATTCACGAAATGAAAATTAAAGAACACAAAGAAATGTTTGTAAAACATATATGCCCCAATGGTGCATAATTCAAAAGGGTTATAGGCCTACACATGCATCATTTAATTGATAGTAGTGCCGAACAATTCAAGATATGGTGAGCTGATATTTTCTTCCTATATCCAGGGTGGATTGACCCTTAGCCTTTGAATATGTGACAAAAAATCATTAGGGACAATCTACTCCGTAGGGTGTACCAGTGTTCCAAGTTTGATGTCTGTCAGGCAAAGGGTCCTCAAGACATTGAGCAGACAGCGTATTTCTATGTCCAGTTTGACCTTTCACCATGTGACCTCAAAATCAATAGGGTAATTTACCTCTAAATTTACCAGTGTACCAAGTTTGATGTCTGTCTAGCAAGGATTCCCCCGATATTGCATGGACAGTATCTTTCTATGTCCATTTTGACCCTTGACCATGTGACATCAAAATCAATAGAGTGTCATCTATTTCTTAAGGTGTACCAGTGTTACAGTACCAAGTTTGATGTCTGTCTAGCAAAGGATTCTCAGGATATTGCAAGGACAGTACATGTAAAGGGTAAGGAAAGGGCTCTCTAGATATTGAGGAGACAGTACTTTCCAATGTCCAGAGTGGGTTGATCCTTGACATTTTGACCTGAAAATCAATTGATATCCTCGTCTACTTATAACCAATCTACAAATGAAATATCATTACAATTACGTGAATGATTCTAAAGATATTGAGTGGACAACATGTGAGTACATTCCTGTGTCCAGATTAAACCTTGAGCTTTGACCATGTGACCTCAAAATCAATAGGGGTCATCTACTCCGTAGGGTGTATCAATGTACCAAGTTTGATGGCTATCTAGCAAAGGATTCTCAGGATATTGCAAGGACAGTGAATGTATATTCCTATGTTTAGTTTGACCATATGACCTCAAAATCAATAGGGCAATCTACTTCTTAGGATGTTCCATTGGACAATCCCTTCCTATATTTAGAGTGAATTGACCTGGAAATCAATAGGGGTCCTCATTTGACCATATCCAATCTACCGATGAAATATCATGACAATCAGGTAAATGGTTCTCAAGATATTGAGTGGACATGTGGTCTATCGACCGACCTACAGGTGCAAAGTAATATGTCCCTCTTCTTTGAAGGGGGCATAGAAATAGAATCTACACTACATGATGACACTTTCCTACGAGTTAGTGTAACTAAACCTTATTTATTGCAATGTAAGCAAAATGTAGAAATACTTGAAAAAACACACACTTTATCACCTTTTTTTCTTATCTGGGATAGATTTTTTTTCTACTTATGTTTTGAAAATATGCATTACACATGTTACAGATCATCCAAAACTGTTATTTTTCGTCTCTGTCCCGTATTAGTTAAAATCACGTTATCAGTGATTATAAGCTCTTCTTATCAGTATTTACAGATTTATGATTGAAATTCTACCACGGTTATTGCAAAGATCAAAGGAATGCCGCGGCCATTATTCTACGATATACCTTCATACTTTTAAATGATTATGAAAAAATTGATACACATCTCGCTTACACTTTGAGTTTTGCTATGCAACAATAAAATCGATGACTGATCATTCAATTTTAAAATCATAAAAATCATGCAACAAGTAAATGGCAATTGCAATAGACTGTACATGTATGTATTGCGCAAAATGTTGTTGACATTTCTCTCTCGACATGTTCTTGCATGACTTAATAATCCATCAAGATAAATTATCATATATAAATCAATGTGAATATTTCTTGTATAAAAATATTTCTTCTTGAAAATATATAGCCTTCATTTCTCTTAAAGACAATACAAACGCAAGTATATCGATTGCTGCTTTCTTATAGAACTGATATACATGTAGAACAAATCAGTTTTATAACGAATTCGTTATATTTGAATTATGAATTCGCTATAAACGTATAGCGAATTATGCTTATAGCGAATTTTTATAGAGGGTCCCCAGAAATTCGCTATATCAGAGTTTTACTGTATGTTGTAAAACAAATTAATATATGACTGAAGAACCAATCGCAATTCCGAGAGCGATACACATGTAAACATGACAATGCACAGACAAGTTTTTCTTGAACTGTATTCAAAGCAATTGATATTATCCGTTAACATTAAACTAATTTAAAATATATTTTTCAAAATAGATTTAGAATACCCCTACCATCTCACCTTTTTTGTCTGCATAAAAAATGTAGGCCGTTTTGAAACTGCCATGACGACACAGTGACCTCATTCGTAGCTATATAGGAAAACGATCGGCTGTATATTTCCGAGTCATAGTGGAATTAAAATAAAGTTCTTGTTTTCTTATATGTTGCAGGATTACCTCCTTGGCCTTGACTTTTATATTTCAAAACAACATTTCTGACCTCGGATGTTATCTTACAACATACACGAAAACGCGATCATTATTTCTTAAACATATCCTATCGACAATGTCAATATTTTTGCCTGCGTATAAGAATTATTTAACGTGATGTTTGATTGTGGTTTGTTTCAGATGAGTGGGTACTAGGAGTTATCAAACCTATCTACAAAACAAAGGTGATCCAACATCACCAGAAAATTACTATATACCGCCCCATTACATTGTTACAGGTAATCTGCCACTGTAAACTTTTTACTGATATTCTAAAATTCTAAATTGTCGATTTGAGAATTAAAAGTCAATTTAATTCATGAAACCCAAACTGGATTCAGAAAAGATTATTCAACATTAGACCATGTTCTTACATTACAATGTTTGTTATACACTTAGATGAACAGAAAGAAGAAATTATTTTGTGTATTTATAGATTTTAGCAGGCTTTTGACAGTGTATGGAGAATTGGTCTGTGGGGCAAGTTAATTGCAAATGGTATTAAGGATAAATGTATTACTTATGTAAAAACATGTATAGAGAGGTCGAATCAATGATTTAGATGAATGGAATGACAACTGAATTCTTTTTACATGCAATGTTGGAGTTAGACAAGGCGATAATTTATCTCTGTTTTTGTTCTCACTATACCGGTATACCAATGACCTTACTATCCATGTGAGAGAAAGGCGTGGCCGGTCTTTAAAGTAAAACTGAATCAATTGAAGAGGAATCAATGATGTTTATGAAACTTTTAATTCTATTGTATGCAGATGACAGTTATTTTTGGCTGAATCCGCTGAAGATTTACAACATGCACTGAATACATTATATATATTGTTATACTGAGTGGAAATTGAATGTTAATGTAGAAAAAAAAACTAAAATTTGATTTTGTAAAGGGCGTATGTTGAAGAAATGTTTTTATTACAACGAAAGTATTGTTGAGAATATGAAGGAATTTCAATATTCTGGCATTGTCTTTTCTAGTTCAGGTTCTTTTTGCAAAGCTCAAGCAAACCATGAATTAATAAGCGCAAAACGCTTTGTATTGAATTATGAAAAAAAGTTTTAGTTTGAAAATTCCTTCGCCGTCCTTTATAATACCTGTATATGGTGAAACATGACGTTTTCCTGCTTACATTAACGTGCATACGAGAATGGTTTCATACTGGACCAAATTCAGGTCAGAACACGAAAACAAAATTGTAAAAGTTCTGAATAGATTACAGTGTATCTTATCAGCACAGAAATAAACCATGGTTTGAATGTATACATAGAATTTTTTAACATGTACAATACACAGTACAAATTTAAAGAAGGCAAAGTAAACAAAACATGGGGTCCTGTGTTGTAACGGTCACCTTAGTATCATAGCCCATATTTGCATTTAAACCTCAATATGGAGTCTTTTGTGCCCATGTTTATGATCTTTCAAAATATACATACAATTCCTATTCAATTCCAAAAGAAGGAAAAATGGAAGTTTGAAGTATATAAATTATTTTGACACCCCACAGAACGTCTAAACCCGACCCATGGTCGGTGAATTTCACAATTTGAGAAGAGGACATCAGAACCATGCATTCATTTTATCTCCAATAACTGTGAAAGTAGTCAAAAAAGATTTTTACACATTTTCATATGTGGCCATATACATGTAGGCCCTGTCCATGTTATAAGATGAGCCAAGAGAATGAATAGCTGTGCTCTATTCGGGCCACTGAATCACTCTCTGGTCTGCCTTCAGTGCAATATCCGCACTATCAAAAATCAGTTACCTTTCAAAGCATGTCTTTTCTCGATGGACGAATGTTCAGATGCTGCTTTATATACACTTAGAAGAGTTTGTTTTAGCTTACAAGGGGGGGGGGGGGGGGGTCGGGTCATTCCATTACATAAGGCCATCTAAACGTTTAATTATGATGGGACAAATCATTACATGAGAATCCCCGAAAAGATATTTTTTCACAAGATACAATTCTGTCTGTGAAGGGCCGGTAGATCTGTCATAAGTCATGTTTACTTGAATGAATATTGGTAAAGTTCTACAATTTTTGAAAAGTGATTACTTAAACAATCTCTTAAAAAGATGTATACATGTACTTCTATATGTAAGCTTTTATCATTTTACTCGCAAACTGAATAAAAATGTGAAGCGTGAACAGTGCATTTTAATCATACACATGTATTTCTTTTTACTACAGCATGACTGGTGGTTACGATGTGTTATTGTAAAACATTACAGGGCGACTTTGATTCAAACCGGAATAAGTAGGGTAAATTCTTACCCCCATGTACATGTATAATCCATCCAGCCAATCACATCCAACGTTTGAAAACTGACACATATGCAGTATTATTACAAGAGCGAGATATTGCTACCACACTAACCTTCATA
Organism: Ostrea edulis; assembly: GCF_947568905.1. Taxonomy (NCBI): domain Eukaryota; kingdom Metazoa; phylum Mollusca; class Bivalvia; order Ostreida; family Ostreidae; genus Ostrea; species Ostrea edulis. Next base: position 33,396,248 of record NC_079165.1, on the reverse strand, counting down.
CACGACAGAGTTACTTGAGTAGAGTTCAAATGTCACAATACGTCCTAAAAGAGTTGAAACTCTCTCCGTTTGATTGCATCTTGGGTAACCCAAGTTCGTACTCGGGTATGAACCGAAGTTTCCCAGTAACTATATCCATAGAGCAAAATAGGAGAGAACGATAGGACTGTTTAAAACAACTGATGTCTTCCTTACCTTAAAACCGCCTTCCTCAGATTTGATGTTTGTCTTCAATGTGAATCTGTTCGATGCCGCGTGGAGGCAGCTGTCTCAGAGGAGGAAAAACTTACTATAAACGTCTAATAAAAAATTCTGAATGTACAATCACAAACCAAAGTAAAAACTCCTTAAAGCGGTAGAAAAGACATTCATATTACTGAACCATCTGTGACTGCTGCATTTCAATTTGAATGTTTTATGACCTTGAAAAACGGTTTCTAAGTATTACAAACGACATATTGCATGATAACGGAATGCATTTTTAACAATTTAAAATAAAGTCTTCTGGATATGAAGTTTTATATGTATACATGTTTGTATCTCAACAGTTGAACATGCAGTTTACTGTGAATGTTTAAATCTCGCTAGAGAGAGTAGCACGTATACTGGCGCCGTCCGATGGACTATCCCTCGTGCTCAATCTGTCTCGGGTTCGTTGCACCTTTTAGTTTCTCACAAAAATTCATAAACACACCCATCATTCGAGAAGAGGCCAGGACCTCTCTAATTCACGTCAACGACAACAAAAATCACCTTTTCGGAAAATGTGTGGAAGGAGCAGCAAAACAGTACAATCACTACCATATTGATGAAGACTTTAATATCAAAACAGTACAATCATTACCTTATTGATGAAGACTATAATATCAAAACAGTACAATCATTACCTTATTGATGAAGACTATAATATCAAAACAGTACAATCACTACCTTATTGATGAAGACTATAATATCAAAACAGTACAATCACTACCATATTGATGAAGACTATAATATCAAAACAGTACAATCATTACCTTATTGAAGACTATAATAATCAAAACAGTACAATCACTACCTTATTGATGAAGACTATAATATCAAAACAGTACAATCACTACCATATTGATGAAGACTATAATATCAAAACAGTACAATCATTACCTTATTGATGAAGACTATAATATCAAAACAGTACAATCACTACCATATTGATGAAGACTATAATATCAAAACAGTACAATCACTACCATATTGATGAAGACTATAATATCAAAACAGTACAATCACTACTTTATTGATGAAGACTATAATATCAAAACAGTACAATCACTACTTTATTGATGAAGACAATAATATCAAAACAGTACAATCATTACCTTATTGATGAAGACTATAATATCAAAACAGTACAATCACTACCTTATTGATGAAGACTATAATATCAGTACAATCACTACCTTATTGATGAAGACAATAATATCAAAACAGTACAATCATTACCTTATTGATGAAGACTATAATATCAAAACAGTACAATCACTACCTTATTGATGAAGACTATAATATCAGTACAATCACTACCTTATTGATGAAGACTATAATATCAAAACAGTACAATCACTACCTTATTGATGAAGACTATAATATCAAAACAGTACAATCACTACCATATTGATGAAGACTATAATATCAGTACAATCACTACCTTATTGATGAAGACAATAATATCAAAACAGTACAATCATTACCTTATTGATGAAGACTATAATATCAAAACAGTACAATCACTACCTTATTGATGAAGACTATAATATCAGTACAATCACTACCTTATTGATGAAGACTATAATATCAAAACAGTACAATCACTACCTTATTGATGAAGACTATAATATCAAAACAGTACAATCACTACCATATTGATGAAGACTATAATATCAGTACAATCACTACCTTATTGATGAAGACAATAATATCAAAACAGTACAATCATTACCTTATTGATGAAGACTATAATATCAAAACAGTACAATCACTACCTTATTGATGAAGACTATAATATCAGTACAATCACTACCTTATTGATGAAGACTATAATATCAAAACAGTACAATCACTACCTTATTGATGAAGACTATAATATCAAAACAGTACAATCACTACCATATTGATGAAGACTATAATATCAGTACAATCACTACCTTATTGATGAAGACAATAATATCAAAACAGTACAATCATTACCTTATTGATGAAGACTATAATATCAAAACAGTACAATCACTACCTTATTGATGAAGACTATAATATCAAAACAGTACAATCATTACCTTATTGATGAAGACTATAATATCAAAACAGTACAATCATTACCTTATTGATGAAGACTATAATATCAAAACAGTACAATCATTACCTTATTGATGAAGACTATAATATCAAAACAGTACAATCACTACCATATTGATGAAGACTATAATATCAGTACAATCACTACCTTATTGATGAAGACTATAATATCAAAACAGTACAATCACTACCTTATTGATGAAGACTATAATATCAAAACAGTACAATCACTACCATATTGATGAAGACTATAATATCAGTACAATCACTACCTTATTGATGAAGACTATAATATCAAAACAGTACAATCATTACCTTATTGATGAAGACTATAATATCAAAACAGTACAATCACTACCTTATTGATGAAGACTATAATATCAAAACAGTACAATCACTACCTTATTGATGAAGACTATAATATCAAAACAGTACAATCACTACCTTATTGATGAAGACTATAATATCAAAACAGTACAATCACTACCATATTGATGAAGACTATAATATCAGTACAATCATTACCTTATTGATGAAGACTATAATATCAGTACAATCATTACCTTATTGATGAAGACTATAATATCAGTACAATCACTACCTTATTGATGAAGACTATAATATCAAAACAGTACAATCATTACCTTATTGATGAAGACTATAATATCAAAACAGTACAATCATTACCTTATTGATGAAGACTATAATATCAGTACAATCACTACCTTATTGATGAAGACTATAATATCAAAACAGTACAATCATTACCTTATTGATGAAGACTATAAGTTCGGTGTTAATGGTTAACATACCGTCCCACACGGACCTAACACGTGTTTACTTGTGCTGCATCATATGGATATCATATCCATTTGCGATAGTTGTACACGTTAAATAATACATACCTTCATGGTATAATCAATTGATAAACACACTTTACAAATAGAACATATACATATTTGGTGTTAAATGAAGGGCCATGCTCCCTTTATAGGGGAGATAATCACAAAAATGCAAAATACGGCGGGGCCTTTTAAAAAGCTTATATTCAAGAGCTACTGATTCAGAAAAACTGAAATTTTCCTGACAAAGTGGAGATTCAAGTTTGTAAAAATCATAACCCTTGGGGTTAGAAAGGGGCCACAATAGGAAATCAAAGTTTTTCATGCGAATGTATAGGGAACCAAACTTGGCACAAAGCATCCTTATATGAAATTTGTTAATATGGAAGGTAATATCAATCTACAAGGGCATATGATAATTGATCAATTTGTAGTCAAGTTTCATAATTAAGTTTGATAATCAATGAATTTGTAGTCGTTACCTTTGAAATTGTTTTTATGAACCAAGCTAGTTCTATAATGATAGTTTTGCTCAAGCTTGTTTGTTGCTAGGAACTGCTGCTCAGGTGAGCGATGTGACCCATTGGCCTCTTGTTTGCTAACCTACTAGCCCACAACTTGATGACCAAAACCACTGGAATAAGTTCTAAAGTTGTCATATCACGCATAATGTCCGAGTTGTACCAATTACGTGGCCAAGGAAAATGACACCACTTACCCTGAAAGTATTCACCACAACCCAAATGGGCAGAACCAACACTGTCTGCGTACAAATCCAAGACCAGGTTAGATGACCAATTTCTAGGAAGTTAACATGGCCATTAAAACGTTCTAAGAAACTTACCCACATGCAAGTGTCTTGTTTCATTCCATTATTGAGTTTGATATGATGATGTGGCTTGCTAGCTCCATGGGTTGCGTTGTACAAACGCCTCGCAACTGCCCTTCTCGGTGAAATGGCTTCAGTGAAAAAATTAATAAGCTTCCCCAGCAGGGACTGTAACTGTCGCAGAATATCTTTTTTACTTAGATGCTCCTGCAATAATGCCAACAACTCATCACATTTTGCTTGAGGTATTCGCACCATCATCTGCATGGTGTCAACTTCCAGACCCAGAAAAACAAGACAATGTGTAGGGGAAATTGGGTTTTTTTCTTTTTCAAGTGGGGCCCCAAGTTCACTACACACTGTTTGAAATGTTTGCATCAGTTTGTAACAAGATACTTGATCCTTCCTGCAAAAATGAAATCTTTCAAATAATGATCTAGGGCACCAGAACCACTAAGTTGTTGAGTAACCCAATGTAAGAATGTGGCAAATTCTTCCAAAACTTTATATGACAATAAACAGCCCATTGGTAGGCATTTGTCAATGTGGTACAGACCTTGAAACCTAATAAATCAAAATCACCAGGAGAAATTGGCGATAACCGAAACGCAGATTTTATATCCATTTTTCCAATGAAAGCATCCTTTCTAATCTTGGCCAACATTCTTGTGACTGTATCAAATGACGTGTAATAAACTGTTGACTCAAGGTGGTCTATGTAAAAATTAACTCTGTTCTCTGCAGGGTATGAGAAGTGGGTTATTAGACGCCAACCAGTGTTTTCACCTTTTGGAAGAACTCCCACAGGAGATTTGCAAAGATATAAATAGGCAGACTCTTGTAAGGTCCCACACCCTACCTAATTCCACCTCTTTGTTAATTTTTTCTTGGATTTCTGATGGGTTTTCATACGCCGAAACTTGAACAGACTGGACTGAAACAGCCTCCTGGTTCTGGGATGTTTGGGTCACTACTGTTGCTGCAAGGTTTGTGTGGTTTAGGGTGCAGCGAAGGTCTGGTGTGGTTTGGAAGAATCATGGGTTGTGACTGTGCAGCGAAGGTCTGCTGTGGTTTGGGAGAATCATGGGTTGTGATTGTGCAATTGGCTGGGGTTGATTCGGTGGTTTTTGCAAAATGGTTTGTTGAACCAGTGGCTGTTGTGGTCTTGTGTATATAGGAGGTTGCAATTGCGGTTGGTTCTCCGCAAGGGTAGGAAAGCTTGGTCGAAACGACGAGGGGCTCTGGTGGTTCTTTTAGTGCGTGGCATATTGTAGACCGTAATAAATAGAAAGAATATATATACAACAAAGTATAAGGAACATTAGCAAACGTGTAATTATCCGAAACCCGCATGGCGCGAGAACTATGTGTCGTCCCACATACAAATCAATCAAATAATAAAACGTTACTAATATTAAGTATGTAATTTTAAATTGTATATCTAACTGCTAATGGCAAGACATTTCTTATTCAAGACATTTCTTATTAAAAACACAACCAAACTCACGACTGGATTGTTACGAGCAAAGAGAAAGGTTGCTGCAACAGCGCCTCCTTTGATACCCAAGTTACTTAAGCTGCTTGCATCAATCACCAAGGGAGATAACTCAATGCAAATTGTTCTTCCACGATAAAAGCATCTTATTCTCTTAGTGCAAATAAATGCCCTAATAATTCATAAGACAAAGAGACAAACACCATCAGGTAAGTTCGTTTGTTAAAGACCCAGTCAAAGATGTACCGTGCCTTGCTCTGACTGGGGAATGAATTGTCGCCGATAAGTATTTCCACTGAAATATATTAATTTGTTTTCTATTTAACCTTAATGCATTCATGTATATTTGTGTTGAAAGTGAGTTCTAAACATATATGTAAAATGATTGCGTAAATGTGAACTCAATCTGGAATGGTAAAATTGATGTTGTGTCATTTTTGTGCAAACTTTCCAGTGTTCATATTGTTGGAAATGAAATGCTTACCGTTAAAGTTTCTATAAAATGTTTCTTTTTTCCAACTGTTTGTGTTTTAAATGAATATATGACAGTAATTGATTCTCAGCATAATATTTTACGTCATATGACACTACAATGTTTCTGTACATCGCCGTTGCTATTATTTTTACACTGGATAATTGTCATTCAAACGTTAGATAACGTGATATCCGTATAAATTTTGTGTTTTTGTGAACATAAAATCATACAGAATAGAATTCTATAAAAAAAACTAACTAGATAGGTGAAATTATATATATATAGAATTCCATAAAAGTGTGTCATCCAGTTATGTTAAAAAAAACTATGTGTTTTTATTTCAAAAGTTTATGAGATAGTCTGTCCCCCTACAATATTTTACTTTTATATAATTATGCATATTCAAGTATGTATTTTTCTCCATCATATTGTTTATCTATCCAACTCTTTATTCCTCTAATGCTATTTGTTTCATTTAATGAAAAATTAATTGATGTACTGCATGCACTAAATTTGATGTGATCTGAATGAATAGACTAATTATTTTGCTCTTGATGTTTGATCTTTAGGGAAAATCATTTCCAGTTCTCAACATTGACACCTCTTTCCTGTTTCACTGTGGCAGTGGAAATTTATTTCTACATGATATCAAATTCATGGTCAGATCTGTAGATTGTGTTTCTTTCATTTTGTGATACCTGTCTCTCACTCAGTTTACCAATGTAAATTAATGTCATAAAACTTCTCGCTGAATTTTGTAACTTTCCTTAGTTTACTAGTATTTCATTGGTCAATTTTCACCCAAGTAGGCGGATCTGTCTACGGTGAGTCATGAGTGCATTTGTGAAATCAAGTCTTCTAAAAATTCTTTGTGAAATCAAGTCTTCTGTTGAAATTCTTTGTGAAATCAAGTTTTCTATTGAAATTCTTAGGGGAATTTCTGTTTGTTAATCTTTATATTTTGAATTCAGAATAAATTCTGAAAGTTAAATACAAAACGATCATTTATAACGGTACCGTAACGGCGACATACTCCTCAGGAAATGCATAGTTTAGTTCAAATAGCTGGCGACTCTGTAGATAATTCGTTTGGGGTTGCGCCGTTTTAAGTTCAAAAGTCTGATAGCATTCAGAATAACACCCCCTCCTTTTATTGAATGATACAATTGTTTTTAAAGTTGAGTCATGTTTCCTCTGTTGTAAATAATATAAGTGTGTATGTTTACGTATGTTCATGCATATATAACATTTTTTATGTCCCACCCTTTGAAAAAGAGGGGGCATATTGTTTTAAACCTATCGGTCGGTCGGTTGTTCTGTCTGTCAAAGAACAAATTTCGTCCGCTTAATATTTAAGGTACCGGTACTCTTGCTTGACATTTACCAAACTTGGTGCAGTGATTGCCCCTAAAAGATGACCTCTATTAATTTTCGGTTCACAAGGTCAAAGTCAAGGGTCGGTCTGTTAGTTTGTAGACCAAGTCTTGTCCGCTCTTTATCTAAAGAACCCTTTTCTTGACAGTTACCAAACTTGGTACAGTGGTTGTCTCTAGAAAGAAAATAAACCCTATTGATTTTCAAGTTCAAACTGGTCATAGCAAGATATTGTGAAACAGTTTTGTATTTGAGAAGGGAAAATGGACAGCAGTAGCTATTATACTAAAGAAGGGAATAAAGAAGTCCAAGATGGTGTGGAAACCATCACCTAGTAACAGCAGATACCATAGTGACCATCACCTAGTAACAGCAGATATCATAGTGATCATCACATAGTAACAACAGATATCATAGTGACCATCACATAGTAACAGCAGATACCATAGTCAGTGGCGGATATAGAGGGGGCGCAGCCGGCACGCGCGCCCCCCTAAAAGTTTCAAATTTAAGGTAAATCGCGGTATCTTGTTTCGGAAAATGTACTAAACGATAAAAGAAGTGATAATTTCTTCCACTCCTGGAGAAATAAATTACAAAATCTTTTGATTTCTTGTATTACTGTATTGGGAGAACTTAATTTTTTCAACAACAAAAAAAAAACAACCTTAAAAGTTCGGTCATTTTATTAATTTCACCTTTAAAAAAAATGATAGAAAATAGTACAAATTACTAAATAGGAGAAATATTTCAAGCCCCATAAAATCTATAAAATTCAGGAGCTTTCGGGGGCTTCGCCCCCTGGACCCCCACGAGGGCTTCGCCCTGGACCCACTGCCTCATAAAGTGGCGCACCCCCCAAGTAACCGCAATTCCTGGATCCGCCTCTGATAGTGATCATCACATAGTAACAGCAGATATCATAGTCATCATCACCTAGTAACAGCAGATATCGTAGTGACCATCACCTAGTAACAGCAGATATCATAGTGATCATCACCTAGTAACAGCAGATATCGTAGTGACCATCACCTAGTAACAGCAGATATCATAGTGATCATCACCTAGTAACAGCAGATATCATAGTGGTCATCACCTAGTAACAGCAGATATCATAGTGATCATCACCTAGTAACAGCAGATATCATAGTGACCATCACATAGTAACAGCAGATATCGTAGTGACCATCACCTAGTAACAGCAGATATCGTAGTGACCATCACATAGTAACATCAGATATCATAGTGACCATCACCTAGTAACAGCATATACCATAGTGATCATCACATAGTAACAGCAGATACCACAGTGATCATCACGTAGTAACAGCAGATATCATAGTGACCATCACATAGTAACAGCAGATATCATAGTGACCATCACATAGTAACAGCAGATATCATAGTGACCATCACCTAGT